>NC_052080.1:2390000-2462500 GCF_015852505.1 Tachyglossus aculeatus
TACGGTATTTCTGCTGTGTGACCTTGGGCAAGTCACTTAACTTCTCTGAGCCTCAGTTACCTCATCTGTAAAATGGGGATTAAGATTGTGGGCCCCACATGGGGCAACTTGATCACCTTGTATCCCCCCAGCACTTAGAACAGTGCCTGGCACATAGTAAGCGCTTAACAGAGGCCATTATTATTATTATTAATATTTGTTAAGCACTTACTAAATGCCAGGCACTGTACGAAGCGCTGGGGTGGATACAAGCAAATCGGGTTGGACACAGTCCCTGTCCCACACGGGGTTCACGGTCTCAATTCCCATTTTCCGGATGAGGCCCAGAGAAGTGAAGTGACTTGCCCAAGACTTCCCCGGTGAAGTCTCATGGCTATTGGCATTGTGAGACTCATTCATTCATTCAATCGCATTTATTGAGCGCTTACTGTGTGCAGAGCACTGTACTAAGCGCTTGGGAAGTCCAAGTTGGCAACATCCAGAGACGGTCCCTACTCAACAGCGGGCTCACGGTCCAGAAGACTCAGATTAGCCAGGTCAAATTCTGGGGAATGAGGCCAGAGGGAAAGGAAAGGAAAATGGAAAAGAAAGGTTTTAGTGGCTTATGACCCTAAAACTCTTATTGGCTGAGGAAAGGGATTCATTCATTCATTCATTCCATCATATTTATTGAGCGCTTACTGTGTGCAGAGCACTGTACTAAGCGCTTGGGAAGTCCAAGTTGGCAACATCTAGAGACGCGCCCTACCCAACAGTGGGCTCACAGTCTAGAAGGGGGAGACAGAGAACAAAACATATTAACAAAATAAAATAAGTAGAATAAATATGTACAAATAAAATAGAGTAATAAATACATACAAACATATATACACATATACAGGTGCTGTGGGGAGGGGAAGGAGGTAAGGTGGGGGGATGGGGAGGGGGAGAGGAAGGAGGGGGGCTCAGTCTGGGAAGGCCTCCTGGAGGAGGTGAGCTCTCAGTAGGGCTTTGAAGGGAGGAAGAGAGCGAGCTTGGCGAGAGCTAAAGGATGACGGCACATTTACTTTTACCCCCCTTTTAGACTGTGAGCCCCCTTTTAGACTGTGAGCCCACTGTTGGGTAGGGACTGGACTGGCTCTATATGTTGCCAATTTGTACTTCCCAAGCGCTTAGTACAGTGCTCTGCACATAGTAAGCGCTCAATAAATACGATTGATGATGATTTACTTCCTGCATCTCAGTCCGATGAGCAAGGCTGTTTCTCCAACACGAACAAGGTCTTCCCTCCAAGACCTACCCACCTGCTACACTTCCTTCCCTCCCGCCATCGACCCCCGGCCCACGTCCTCCCCCTGGCCTGGAATGCCCCCAATCCCTCCCCACATCCGCCAAGCTCGCTCTCTTCCTCCCTTCAAGGCCCTACTGAGAGCTCACCTCCTCCAGGAGGCCTTCCCACACTGAGCCCCCTCCTTCCTCTCCCCTTCATCCCCCCATCTTACCTCCTTCCCTTCCCCACAGCACCTGTATATATGTATATATGTTTGCACATATTTATTACTCTATTTATTTTACTTGTACATATCTATTCTATTTATTTTATCTTGTCACTATGTTTGGTTTTGTTCTCTGTCTACCCCTTCTAGACCGTGAGCCCACTGTTGGGTAGGGACTGCCACTATATGTTGCCAACTTGTACTTCCCAAGTGCTTAGTACAGTGCTCTGCACACAGTAAGCGCTCAATAAATACGACTGACTGATTGATTTCCCTGGCCTAGAAGCCACTAGGGTTCAACAGAGGAGTCGCTGGGCCCACTAAACAGCACGGCTCAGTGGAAAGAGCGCAGGCTTTGGAGTCAGAGGTCAGGGGTTCAAATCCCGGCTCTGCCAATTGTCAGCTGTGTGACTTTGGGCAAGTCACTTCGCTTCTCTGGGCCTCAGTTCCCTCATCTGTAAAAATGGGGATGAAGACTGTGAGCCCCCCGTGGGACAACCTGATCACCTTGTAACCACCCCAGCGCTTAGAACAGTGCTTGGCACATAGTAAGTGCTTAATAAATGCCATTAATATATATGAATTTATATATATATAAATTATACATAATACATATTATTAATATATAATATATTATAATATATATTTATATATATATATAGAAACTCTGAAATCAAAACTACATGTGCACCTATATAATATATATTATAATATATCATATAACATATTTATATACATACATAAACTCTGAAATCAAAACTACATGCGCACCCCGTATAACAGACTGACCCTCCAGCAGTGTGGCTACGGCTTCCCACCCTTCTAGGCCTCATTCGCCGACGCTGTGGCAGTTTTCTCCAGAGAGGAAAAAACACTCTAAACCACGAGGACCCTATAGTTCTGCCCCACCAAGGGCCTTCTTGGGGTATTTGCCCTAAATAGGGGTCTTTCCTGGTCTTTAGGGACATTCTGGGCACCTTTCCGAAGGCCTGCGGAGAGCATCATCATCAATCGTATTTATTGAGCGCTTACTGTGTGCAGAGCACTGGACTAAGCGCTTGGGAAGTCCAAGTTAACATATAGAGACAGTCCCTACCCAATCTAAAAGCAGCGTGGCTCAGTGGAAAGAGTCCGGGCTTTGGAGTCAGAGGTCATGAGTTCGAATCCTGGCTCCGCCACATGTCTGCTGTGTGGCCTTGGGCAAGTCACTCAACTTCTCGGACCCTCAGTTACCTCATCTGTAAAACAGGGATTGATTGTGAGCCCAAGGGACAACCTGATCACCTTGAATGCCCCCAGCGCTTAGAACAGTGCTTTGCACATAGTAAGCGCTTAACAAATGCCATTATTATTATTATTATTATTAAAAGAGCAGAGACCAGTTTGTCTTGAGAGAGGGTAGCCACGCGAGGCTCCTTTCTTCACAACTCACAGATCCCAAACCAGGTCACGAGGCTCCTTTCTTCACAATTCACAGATCCAGGTCGGTCAGAACGGCACGTGTTTCCTCTTACGCCTTCTGAGGGCACCTCTGGCCCGCAATCCTTTGCTTTCATCATCATCATCATCGATCGTATTTATTGAGTGCTTACTGTGTGCAGAGCACTGTACTAAGTGCTTGGGAAGTACAAGTTGGCAACATAGAGAGACGGTCCCTACCCAACAGTGGGCTCACAGTCCTCTTAATCACCTACTGGGTACGAGTGCTCAATAAATAACTTGGAGAAGCGGTATGGGCTTACGGGAAAGGGTACAGGGCTGGGAATTCCTCTGGACTATAATCGGACTGCGTCTACTAAGTCTGCTATATTGTACTCCACCCAAGCGCTCAGTATAGTCCTCTAGACTGTAAACTCGTTGTGGGCAGGGAATGTGTCTGTGTTATATTGTACTCTCCTGAGCGCTTGGTAATAATAATAATAATAATAATAATGATGGTATTTGTTAAGCGCTTACTATGTGCAAAGCACTGTTCTAAGCGCTGGGGAAATACAAGGTGATCAGGTTGTCCCACGTGGGGCTCACAGTCTTAATCCCCATTTCCCAGATGAGGTCACTGAGGCTCAGAGAAGCGAAGTGACTTGCCCAAAGTCACACAGCAGACATGTGGCGGAGCCGGGATTCGAACCCATGACCTCTGACTCCAAAGCCCGGGCTCTTTCCACTGAGCCAAGCTGCTTCTGTACAGTAGCCTGCACGCAGTAGGAGCTCAATGAGCACGACCTACCGACTGCTTAACCCGGAGTTAGTGCTCAATAAATAGCTCCGCTTGACTGACTGGAGTCAGAGGACCTGAATTCTAATCCCGCCACCTGTCCGCTGTGTCGCCACATGTCTCCGAGCCTCAGATACTCCATCCAAAAAATGGGGCTTAAGACCGTGAGCCCCACTATAGGCAGGGACTGTGTCCAAACCGATTAGCTCGTATTTATCCCACTGCTCAGAACGTTGCCTGACACAGAATAAGTGCCCAACGAATATAATATTCAAAAAATAATCCACACCACTGAGTGCCGGATTAATTTATTTTCCGCCCATAAATCAGGCTGGGATGGTGTTTTCTAATCCTACTGCCCGTTCCCCAGGACTCAGTAGCTACAGAGTCGGTGTCCAATAAAGACCACTGGTTGGCTGAGTTGGAAAGTAGAGCCCGGGCTTTGGAGTCAGAGGTCATGGGTTCCAATCCCGGCTCCGCCAATTGTCAGCTGGGTGACTTTGGGCAAGTCACTTCACTTCTCTGGGCCTCCGTTCCCTCATCTGTAAAATGGGGATTAAGATTGTGAGCCCCACATGGGACAACCTTATCACCTTGTCTCCCCCAAGCGCTTACAACAGTGCTTTGCACATAGTAAGCGCTTAACAAATACCATAAAAAAAAAGTAGAGTTTCCAGTCCTCTACCCGTTTTGGCTACGGGAGGGAAAGTCAAGCAGAGGCTTACCCATTCCATTCCTGGCTTGGGAAGTGGCTAGCGAGTGGCAGGCCATCTGTGACGAGTCAAAACTCACCCGTGCTGGGAAACAGAGGCACCGGAGAGAGTCGAGGGCGGAGGCTCAACGTTACTGCCTTCATGAAAGGAGGCCACCCTCGTATTTTCACCAAGAAAACTCTATGGATCCACTACCGGAACGACTGCAGACGGAGGCGGGGCGTTCTGGGAGAGATGTCTCCTTGGAGTCGCTACGGATCAGAAACGACTCGACGGCATAAGACAAGTTCTCTTGAAGCTTAATCAATCACTCAATCAATCACATTTATTAATAATAATAATTATAATGATGGCATTTGTTAAGCGCTTACTATGTGCAAAGCACTGTTCTAAGCGCTGGGGGGATACAATGTGATCAAGTTGTCCCACGTAGGGCTCACAGTCTTAATCCCCATTTTTACAGATGAGGTAACTGAGGCTCAGAGAAGTTAAGTGACTTGAGAGCTTACTGTGTGCAGAGCACTGTACTAAGCGCTTGGGAAGTCCAAGTTGGCAACATCTAGAGACGGTCCCTACTCAACAGCGGGCTCACAGTCCAGAAGACTCGGATTAGCCAGGTCAAATTCTGGGGGATGAGGCCAGAGGGAAAGGAAAGGAAAATGGAAAAGAAAAGTTTTAGTGGCTTATGACCCTAAAACTCTTATTGGCTGAGGAAAGGGATTCATTCATTCATTCATTCAATCGTATTTATTGAGCGCTTACTGTGTGCAGAGCACTGTAGTAAGCGCTTGGGAAGTCCAAATTGGCAACATTATAGAGATGGTCCCTACCCAACAGCGGGCTCACAGTCTAGAAGGGGGAGACAGACAACAAAACCAAACATATTAACAAAATAAAATAAATAGAATAGATATGTACAAGTAAAATAGAGTAATAAATATGTACAAACATATGTACATATGTACACAGTCAATCTATCAGTTGTATTTATTGACCACTTACTAGGTGCCGAGCACTGTTCTAGGTGCTTGGGTGAGTACAGTTTAAGAGAAAATAGCAGGCACGTTCCCTGCCCATAATGAGCTTAGAGTCTAGAGGGGGAGACAGACATTAATTTGAATAACTAAGTAATTTATAATAACTAATTTAAAGATATGCATTTAAAGGCTGTGGGGTGCAGGTGGGGCAAATACTAAATTAACTTACAATCTAACGGGGGAGACGGACACAAATCGTGTACACTCATTGGGAACAGAAGGAGAAGCAAAGGAAGATCGTGCCAACTCGATTCAATCAATCACTCAATCAATCAATCAATCGTATTTATTGAGCGCTTACTGTGTGCAGAGCACTGTACTATGCACTTGGGAAGTACAAGTTGGCAACACACGTGATTCACGAGAACGAGTGGGAAGGGCCCCAGCCTCAGAGTCAGAGGACCTGGGTTCTAAACCCGGCTCTGCCGATTGCTTGCTGCGGGACCTTGGGCAAGTCACTTTACTTCACCGTGCCTCAGTTACCTCGGCTGCCGAAAGGGGATTAGACACCCGTTCTCCCTCCTATTTAGACCGTGAGCCCCATGAGGCCTAGGGACTGTGTCCAATCTGATTAACTTGTACCCATCCCAACACTTAGGACAGTGTTTGACCCACAGTAAGCGCTCTGTAGACTGTAAGCCCTCTGTGGCCAGGGATCAGGCCTACGGACTGTTGTGCTCCACTCTCCCAAGTGCGTAGTATACAACAAATTGTATACTTCCCCCTTCTAGACTGTGAGCCCACTGTTGGGTAGGGACCGTCTCTGTATGTTGCCAACTTGGACTTCCCAAGCGCTTAGTACAGTGCTCTGCACACAGTAAGCGCTCAATAAATACGATTGAATGAATGAATGAATGGACAAATTCCACCGACCGATCCATTAATACTGCAATAATGATTCTTTTCTTTACTGTTAATTACAAAGTGAGTCGTACTGGCCTTCTCAAAGAAAGAGGGCCCAAGCTAAACCTCGACAAACTGGGAACTCGGGAGGGAAATTGGTGCTGCATATAGAATCGATCAATCAGTGGTATTTATTGAGCGCTTATTATGTGCAGAGCACTCTACTAACTGCCTGGGAGAGAACAATCCAGCAGAATTAGCAGATACATTCCCTGCCCACAACTAGCTTACAGTCTAGAGGGGGAGACAGACATTAAGATGAATAAGTAACCTGTAATATATAATTTAAGGAGATGTACATAATAATAATAATGGCATTTATTAAGCGCTTACTACATGCAGAGCACTGTTCTAAGCGCTGAGGGGGATACAAGGTGATCAAGTTGTCCCACGTGGGGCTCACAATCTTAATCCCCATTTGACAGATGAGGGAACTGAGGCTCAGAGAAGTTAAGTGGCTTGCCCAAGGTCACACAGCAGACGTGGCTGAGTCGGCATTCGAACCCATGACCTCTGACTCCAAAGCCCGTGCTCTTCCCACTGAGCCATGCTGCTTCCCATAAGAGCTGTGGGGTTGAGGATGGGACGAATAGCAAATGCCTAAAGGTCACAGAATCAGGGCTTCCTGCTGGATAAAGCTAGAGAGCTCCTGTTCTACACTTACTTTGTGACTCAGGCAGTCAATGGTATTTATTGAGCGCTTACCGTGTGCACAGCACTGTACTGAGCGCTTGGGAGAGGACAACAGAACAATATAAGAGGCGTTCTCTGACCAGAGGTCGGACTGTACCCCTTCAGAAGGTGGGGGGCAGAGTGGCGGCGGAGACGGGGCAGGGTGAGGGGAATGGGGAATAATTCCAGCCAAGGGGCCTTCAGGGTGGTAGAAAATCAGTCAATCCATCACATTTATTAAGCGCTCACTGTGTGCCGCTAGCTCTCTTCCTCCCTTCAAAGCCCTACTGAGAGCTCACCTCCTCCAGGAAGCCTTCCCAGACTGAGCCCCCTTTTTCCTCTCCCCTTCCCCATCCCCCCAGCCTTACCTCCTTCCCCTCCCCACGGCATCTGTATATATGTATATATGTTTGTACGGATTTATTACTCTATTTTATTTGTACATATTTATTCTATTTATTTTATTTTGTTAATATGTTTGGTTTTGTTGTCTGTCTCCCCCTTCTAGACTGTGAGCCCGCTGTTGGGTAGGGACCGTCTCTAGATGTTGCCAACTTGTACTTCTCAAGCGCTTAGTCCAGTGCTCTGCACACAGAAAGCGCTCAATAAATACGATTGAATGAATGCAGAGCAGCGAGGCCTAGAGTATAGAGCACGGGCCCGGGAGTCGGAAGGACCTGGGTTCTAATCCTCGCTCCACTCCTTGTCTGCTGTGTGTGACCTCGGGCAAGTCACGTCACTTTTCCGGGCCTCAGTTCCCTCGCCTGTAAAATGGGGATTAAGAGCGTGAGCCCCATAAGGGACAGGGACTATTCCCAAAGCGACTTGCTTGTATCCACCCCAGGGGCTGGCCCATAGTAATAATAATAATGATGGCATTTATTAAGCGCTTACTATGTGCAAAGCACCGTTCTAAGCGCTGGGGAGGTTACAAGGTGATCAGGTTGTCCCACGTGGGGCTCACAGTCTCAGTCCCCATCTTACAGATGAGGTAACTGAGGCCCAGAGAAGTTAAGTGACTTGCCTGAAGTCACACAGCTGACAGTTGGGCTCTTCTCCACTGAGCCACAAATACCGCCATTATTATTATCGTTATTATTATTATTCCTAAACTGCACCAACAGAGTAAGCTAACGGAGGGCAAGCGGTGAGGGCCGAGGCACTGTGTCTTTCCGGTTAGGTCGGGAAATATCAAAATGTGGCTTGGCAATCTTCTCATCACACCACTGCGATACAGGGGAACCCTAACGTATCCGAGCTTCAGTCTCACTCAGAGGCCGCGGGATTTGGTGGAAGGAAGGCACCAGACAAGATCCACCTCTCTCTACTTGCAATGGAGGGGGGAGCCGAATAATCGACAGCTCGATCGTATTTATCGAGCACTTACTGTGTGACAGGCTTGGGAGAAGAGCGTGGCCTAGAGCACGGGGCCTGGATTTCCGAAAGGACCTAATCCTGGCTCTGTGGCTTGTCCGCTGGGTCGCCTTGGGCGATCCGCTTCGCTTCTCCGGGCCTCAGTTCCCTCATCAGTCAAATGGGGATTAAGACGGTGAGCCCCCAAATGGGACACGGACAGTGTCCAACCTGATTAACCTGTATCGACACAGTGCCTGGTGCATAGTAAGTGCTTAACAGATCCCATGGAAAAAAAAAAAATATATATATATATATAAAACACAGTTGGTAAACCCGTTCCCTGCCCACAAAGAGCTTAGAATAAATAAGGCAGACTAGGACACGCTCTAGAAGGGGCCTATTTGATCGCAAGAAGCCATTAATATTTCTCTAACAGAACGCAGTGGAATTTGGCCGTCTTGGAGGGTTTTTTTTCCCTTCCCTTTTTGGAATGCTCACCCCATGTTATTTATACACTTTTTTGTTCCTAAATAAATCCCAATGAAACCAAGGCAACGAAGTCTAGGGTTCCAGCTACCCCAAAAATAGCCCTTCTGCTGGCATTATATTTAAAACTATGGCTGATTCCAAATACATCAAACACACACGCCACAGCTGCCATCCTTCCTAGGTAGAAAGAGTCGCTTTCATTCACAAAGCCGGGCCGGTGGAAGGAAGGGGCTGGGAGAGGAAGGAATGGGGGATAAATTCCATTTGTGCTATTAAAAAAAAAAAAGCGGAACGGTGAACTCGGTGGTTGAAAAGTGAAGAGAAAAAGAAGAAAACAGTAATCTTGCTATAGAAACCGGAGAATTATGTTCTTGCTCTCCCCCCCGACTTTTTTCTCCCCCTTTTTTTTTCGCTTTCACGCTGTACAAACTCCAGCGCCCTGAACAGCTCACTCTCCCGCTATTTCCAGCACTTTAAAGAAACTTTTCAGCATTTCTGTTTGACACATTTTTTCAACAGTGAGGTGAGGACAATAAGTAAACAGGTAGCGAAGGGCGATTGAGAGAGCTGGTCAGTCGCGGTAATAATAAAGAAGGGAGGGGTGTGGGGAAAGAACACCGAAGAGAACATCTATCCGATGCGCTGTAGCTACGGAAAGCACATGACCCCTGACAAACAGTTTTCAGAGTAATTTTAATGCTACTCTGGATTTAACTTGACTAACTGGTAGCAATTGAGCACATCTTTTTTTTTTTTTGTGGCAGCAGTTATCTAAAATGCTACAATAACAGCATCAAAAGTAGAATGGTGGAAGATTGGTTTTCCATTGTGCTGCTCAACTGGCATAATGCCCACTTTAAAAGCAATTCGCTGCTCATCACTGAAATCTGGCAGACACGACACTAAATGCCTTGAGGAAAAGGAAAAAAAAAAACGGGGGGGGGGGGATTCAAGAAGAAGGAAGCACTCTAAACCACCAAGCAAAAGGATTGAGGGGCGGAGGGGGGAAAGCCAAGGATGATGAATCTGCCAAAGAAGAGAAAATTGCCAAATTCGAAGTTGAGCACTTCCCGCGTACTCCCCAAAGGCCCTACTTAATTTGCTCTAAGAAGACTTTGTCTAAAGGCCCGCGTTAGGGATAACAGAACAAAACAAAGGCAAAATACATATTTACGTCTGTCCGTTGTTCTGATGAAGTGAAAACCTACGGAGTTGTGTCAATCAGGTGTCAGGCTCATCTCCCCCGTTTTATTTACCACCAAATATAATGAGTAAATATGGGATAATCAAACACTTCTTTTCCCGTGGATGTATACAATTTTCTCCCCCCCCGACTAGACACAGGTAATGATTTAGGAAGCTTTCAAGATGTCTTTTTACTGTCAATAAAACTAATTCTCTTCCCATTTTCACAGGGAGGGGGTTGGGGGGCGGGGAGGGAAAGGCTTTCACAAATGAAAATTCAAATTAAAATTCTGATTATAGTGTAGCGTGACAACACCTGTATTTATAATTTTACTGTCAGCTAGCTTGTAGTGTTTAACAATAGCTCCGAGTAGAAAAGTAATTGGAATTTGTCAGTAACGCGCCGGATGACGGCGGTGGGCTCGCGGACGCTCTAGCGAGCCCGTGGGGTTCGATGGCCACGCGGTCCGGCCAGGTTCGTGGGAGGTTTTCCAGAAAGCGACCGTTTCTCAGATAAACCGCCGACAACTTGGGAATGGGCAAGATGGGAATGTGGCGGGGAAGTGTGGGGGGAGAAAAGAAATCACCCTAGGCGGAGGGAAGTCGGCTACGGTGGGTGGGAGTAGGGAATTGGGGAGAAAACAAAGAGAGGGCCGAGGTGTGGGCTGGGAATCTATATTAACATCAAAAAGAAAATGCAAATAATAGCGAGTGGCTGTGCCATAGGAGTATTAAGAAGGCGGATCATTTAATAGTTAACACCCCCGACGAACAGCTAAGAGCCGCTGAGAGCGGTAGACCACAAAAGGTTAAGAGAAAACTTGCGATATGGGGGAAAAAAAAAATATTTTAAGCAGTTTTCTGCTGTCAACTTGAATCTTTCAAAACTTATAAACACATGCTAATCTCCACACACAACTTGCCTAACTCCAGTTTACGATTGAAAAGCCCATCTTTTTCATTATCCTAAAGATGAAAAAAAAAAAATGAAGAAAAGGAAGCCACGTACAAAAGAAGAAAACAGAATGACAGTGATGTTTTAGTTTACACTCGATATGGCAACACACACAAACTGTCAAAACTATGGAGTGAAAAAAGCTGTTATCAAGCAACTGTCAAGAGAGTCCTCTGAGATTTGGAGATCTTGTGTTTATTGTAACTACTGCACATTACACAAAGAGAAAAACATCCCTACCCTTATTCTTGCCGCTTAAATGGCACGCCGGAGAACCCGGGCTCTGCCTTCGGCATTTAGGCCGATTTTGGGGGTGTGATTTTGCGCCTCGCCTTTCCCTAACGCGCGGTCAAAGTTCGGAGAGAGGCTCCGGGTTTCCCTCGGCCGTCGTTTCGCCTCGGAAGGCCGTCGCCTCGCTTTTGGTAACGTGCCGCCCCGGCGTTTAGGAGTGGGAACCGCTGAATCCCACGGATGGGTTTTCCAGCTCGGGAGCGTTGCCGTGTGGGGGAGGCTTGGCCGATCGCGAGGAAGCGAAAGCTCCTCGGAAAGGCTTTGGTTCCTCAGTTGCGAGAAATCCTCAGTGTTTGTTTCGGGGGAGACCTGTTGTCCCGCGGAGTAGCAATAACAGGCCCAGGGCAGGTCCCCGATAATCGTCAGGTATTGCCGCTTTGCGGGAGGACATTTCCTTCCCTCCACAGACGGGGCAGAGGCTTTTCTTTCGAACCTGATTATACTCTTTAGGCTTTATTAGACTTGTTAAGATGCCTTTGAGGCTAAATAAGACCCAGCGGCGGCGGCAACTACCCGCTCCCTGATTCTTAATTCCAACCCGCGGTTGGACGCGCTCTTGCCCCCGCCATCTGCAAAATTCCCGCGAGGCCCACGGCCCTGATTGAAGGAAGTGCACATTTCTCGGGGCTCTCCGGCTTTTAGTTTCCCACCTCCTTGGGACTCAGAACCCCCTTCTAATAATCATCATCATATTATTTGCATTTGTTAAGCGCTTACTATGTGCCAGGCGCCGTTCTGCACGCCGGGGCGGGTCCGAGAGAATCGGGGTGGATGCGGCCTCTGCCCCACGTGCGGGGGGGGTCACGGTCTCAACCCCCGTTTTGCAGATGGGGTAAGTGAGGCCCGGGGAAGGCAAGTGACTTGCTCAAGGTCACACGGCGGCCAAGTGGCGGAGCCGGGATTAGGACCCAGGACCTTCTGACTCCCAGCTAAACCATGCTGCTTCAGGGGACAGTGCTCTGACTGCCGTCTCTAGCCCCACTTGGCCTCGGCCCAGGAGCCAGAAGGACCTGGGTTCTAATCCCGGCTCCGCCGCGTGCCCGCTGGGTGACCTTGGGCAAGTCACGTCATTGGGCCTCAGTGACCTCGTCTGTCAAATCCGGATGAAGACTGTAAGCCTCACGTTGGATAGAGAACTGCGTCCTCACCGTACCTCATTCTCGCCTGTCCCGCCATCGACCCCCGGCCCACGTCATCCCCCGGGCCCGGAATGCCCTCCCTCTGCCCATCCGCCAAGCTCGCTCTCTTCCTCCCTTCAAGGCCCTACTCAGAGCTCACCTCCTCCAGGAGGCCTTCCCAGACTGAGCCCCTTCCTTCCTCTCCCCCTCTCCATCCCCCCCTTCTTACCTCCTTCCCTTCCCCACAGCACCTGTATATATGTATATGTTTGTATATATTTATTACTCTATTTATTTATTTATTTTACTTGTACATATCTATTCTATTTATTTTATTTTGTTAGTATGCTTGGTTTTGTTCTCTGTCTTCCCTTTTTAGACTGTGAGCCCACTGTTGGGTAGGGACTGTCTCTATATGTTGCCAATTTGTACTTCCCAAGCGCTTAGTACAGTGCTCTGCACATAGTAAGCGCTCAATAAATACAATTGATGATGATGATGATGATCCAATCCGAACAGCTTGGATTTACCCCAGAGCTTAGAAAGGTGCGCGGCACATAGTAAGCATTTAACAAATACCATTATTATTATTATTATTATTATTATCGTTCTGCCTGAGGAGACGGACCAGCGCGGGAAGGGGGCGGTGAGGTGAGTTAGTTCCGCTGAAGGTACCCTGTGACACACACAGGACGAGGGTTAGGAAGACGGGGATCTACAGGTGGTGTTGACTTTGAGCCTTCGAGACTGTGAGCCCGCTGTCGGGTAGGGACCATCTCTCTATGTTGCCAACTTGTACTTCCCAAGCGCTTAGTACAGTGCCCTGCACACAGTAAGCGCTCAATAATTACGACTGAATGAATGAATGAATGTTGGGAGGGCCTGAATGGGTTATCGTCATCATCAATGGCACTTACTGAGCGCTTACCGTGTGCAGAGCACTGGACTACGCGCTTGGAGGGAATACAACTTAATTGGGAGACACATTCCCTTCTTGTGAGGAAAGGGGTCCTGACTCCCCTCTTCCCCCCCTCCTCTCTCTAGTCCGTAAGCTCCTTGTGGGCAGGGAACGTTTCTATCTACTAATGATGGTATTTGTTTTTTTTTATAATGACACTTATTAAGCGCTTACGACGTGCAAAGCACTGTTCTAAGCGCTGGGGAGGTTACAAGGTGATCAGGTTGTCCCACGGGGGGCTCACAGTCTTAATCCCCGTTTTACAGATGAGGTAACTGAGGCACAGAGAAGTTGTGACTCGCCTAAAGTCACACAGCTGACAACTGGCAGAGCCGGGATTTGAACCCATGACCTCTGACTCCAAAACCCGGGCTCTTTCCACTGAGCCACGCTGCTTCTCCTTCCTTAGGCGCTTATTATGTGCCAAGCACTATTCTAAGCACTGAGGTAGGTACAAGGCAATCAGGTTGTCCCATGTGGGGCTCACGGTCTTCATTCCCATTTTACAGGTGAGGTAACTGAGGCTCAGAGAAGTGAAGTGGCTTGCCCAAGGTCACACAGCAGACAGGCGGAGGAGCCGGGATTAGAACCCACGTCCTCTGATTTCCAAACTTGTATTCCTGCCACTAGGCCAGGCTGCTTCTCAAGCCACAGTGCTTTGCTGCTCTATGGTACCACATGCTCCCAAATGCTTAAAACAGTGCTCCGCACACAGTAGGTGCTCAGTAAATCCCACTGATTGCAGTAATCCAATCAATCCTATTTCTTGAGCATCGACCATGTACGAAGCACGACGCTAAGCATCTGCGAAAATTCAGCGGAGCTAGTTACTAGACACGATGCCTAACTGCAAGGAGCTTACGATCTCGTGCGGGGAGAGAGACACTGAAATGATTTATAGATTTATGATTTACAGATAGAAGGAAAAAGCATGCATGGATAAGTAGAGGATTTAGTGCTGCAATTAATCAACAGTATTTATTGAGCGCTTACCGGGTGCAGAGCACTGTACTAACTGCTCGGGAGAGTACGTTATAACAGAGTTGGCAGACACGTTCCTTGCCCACAGTGAGCTTAGGGTTTAATGGGGGAAGCACCCATTAATATAAATAGAGAAAAGCAGCACGGCATAGTGGAAAGAGCCCAGGCTTGGGAGTCAGAGGATGTGGGTTCTAATAATAATAATAATAATAATAATAATAATGATAATAATAATAACGATGGCATTTGTTAAGCGCTTACTATGTGCAAAGCACTGTTCTAAGTGCTGGGGAGGAATACAAGGTGATCAGGCTGTCCCACGTGGGGCTCACAGTCGTCATCCCCATTTTACAGATGAGGGAACTGAGGTTCCGAGAAGTGAAGTGACTTCCCCAAGGTCACACAGCAGACAGGCGGCGGAGCCGGGATTCGAACCCATGACCTCTGATTCCAAAGCCCGGGCTCTTTCCACTGAGCCACGCCGCTAATCCCACCTCCGCCAATTATCTGCTTGGTGGCCTTGGGCAAGCCACTTCACTTCTCTGCGCCTCAGTTACCTCATCTGTAAAATGGGGATTAAGACTGATCACCTTATATCCCCCCCAGTCTAGAGGGGGGTATCCACCCCCAGCCCTTAATACAGTGCCTGGCACATAGTATATGTATAGTACCTGTATATATGTATATATGTTTGTACATATTTATTATTCTATTTATTTATTTTACTTGTACATATCTATTCTATTTATTTTATTTTGTTAGTATGTTTGGTTTTGTTCTCTGTCTTCCCCTTTTAGACTGTGAGCCCACTGTTGGGTAGGGACTGTCTCTATATGTTGCCAATTTGTACTTCCCAAGCGCTTAGTACAGTGCTCTGCACATAGTAAGCGCTCAATAAATATGATTGATGATGATGATAGTAAGTGCTTAACATACCCTATCTCTTTCCACTCTTTCCAGTAAGCCACGCTGCTTCCCTAACCTCACCCAAGCGTTTAGTACAGTGCTCTGCGGCCATCAAGCGCTCAATCAATACGCCTGACTGACCGAGGAGCCTGGAAAGCGGAGAGACCCGTCGCCGGTGCTGCTGGAGGCCGTTTCCCCGGAATTCCCCAGGCAGCCTCCGGCCACATCCTCAATCCGGCTTCTCTTTCCTCACCGGCGTCGGTTCCGGTGGGAGTGTCTACAGTGGTGATTGGAAGACTTGGCTTCTGCTTCGGGGCCATTAGACGCTCGCCAGGGCCTCTGGGGAGGTTTCGAAGGCTTGAAACAATTGCCGGCTTGACTGCGAACCCCCCGGGGAAGATCTTTCCAGAAAGATCCGGAATTCCGCGAGTGGCTCCTTGTCCCAGGATCCGGGGTGGGAAGGGGAGGCTCTCATTTCTCTCGGTGTTGCGGTGCTGACTCTGCGTCTGTCCTTGAGGGACGGCAGCCATTCCGGTTGTCCGGGATGTCCTAAAGTGAGCTCGCTGTGGGCAGGGAATGTCACTGTTCCTTGCTGTACTGGACTTTCCCAAGCGCTTACTACAGTGCTCTCCACACAGTAAGCGTGCAATAAATACGATGGAATGAATGAATGCTTGATTACCTAGTGTTTGGATGGCTTCTGTTGCCTTTTGCATTGTTTTATACTGGCTTATTATTAACAGTAATAACAATTCTGGTATTTAAGTGCTTACTATGTGCCAGGCACTGTAATAATAATAATAATAATAATAATTACAGTATTTGATAAGTGCTTACTAAGTGCCAGGCACTGTCCGAGCAAACAAGCAAACTGGGTTGGACATACTCCCTGTCCCACATAGGGCCCGGGCTTTGGAGTCGGTGGTCGTGGGTTCAAATCCCGGCTCCACCCATTGTCAGCTGTGTGACTTGGGGCAAGTCACTTCACTTCTCTGGGCCTCAGTTCCCTCATCTGTAAAATGGGGATTAAAACTGTGAGCCCCCCATGGGACAACCTGATCACCTTGTGACCTCCCCAGCGCTTCGAACAGTGCTTTGCACATAGTAAGCGCTTAATAAATGCCATTATTATTATTATTATTATTATTATTATTATTATAGGGCTTACAGTCTCAATCCCCATTTTACAGACGAGGTAACTGAGGCCCAGAAAAGTGAAGTGACTTACCCAGGGCCACACAGCAGACAAGAGGTGGTGCAGGGATTAGAATCCATGACCTTCTGATTCTCAGGGCCACACACTATCCGCTCTGCCACGCTGCTTTGCTACCGCACAGCAATTCGAGCGTGTGTCCTGATGGGAGAGGCACGGGCCTCTTCCCCCTTAATTGCTGCTGTTTGAGCACCACTCATCCATATAATATGGTCCCTGCTAAACCCTGGTACCAAGCACTGGTCTAAACGCTGGGGTACAGCCAAGTTAAGCAGGTTGGACACGGTCCCTGCCCGCCACGGAGCTCGCACTCTTAATCCGCATTTCCAAATGAGGGAACTGACTATTCATTCATCCAGTCGTATTTATTGAGCGCTTACTGTGCGCAGAGCACTGGACTAAGCGCTTGGGAAGTACAAGTTGGCAACATATAGAGACGGCCCCTACCCAACAGTGCGCTCGCGGTCTATCACTACGGTATTACGACAATTATTACCATGAAGAGTTGTTGTAACCCAGATCTCACTTTTTACGGCCCCACGCAGACAAGGCAGAGGAAGTGGTCCGACACAGAACAGGGAGAGGTTGGGTCTTATAATGATAATGATAATGATAATAATGAGGGTATTTGTTAAGCACTTACTGAGGTTATCAGGTTGTCCCATGTGGGGCTCACGTTCTTAATCCCCATTTTACAGATGAGGTAAATGAGGCACAGGGAGTTAAGTGGCTAGCCCAAGGTCACACAGCAGACAAGTGGCGGAGCCGGGATTAGAACCCAGGTCCTCTGACTCCCGAGCTTTTCCACTAAGCCACGCGGGGTCTTGTCTGCTATTGGCAAGCCCACAATGAAGTGACCAAGACCAAGAGAAGATGCTTAACCAATGCCATAATCCCTAGACTGTAAACTCGCTGTGGGCAGGGAATATTATCTGCTTATTGTTCCACTGGACTCTCCCAAGTGCTTAGTACAGTGCTCTTCCCACAGTAAGCGCTCAATAAATATGACCGAATGAATGGACATGGGCACCCTGCCATTTAAACACAGCGAGGAAAGGAAATTCATTCAGTCGTATTTATTGTGCACTCAGTGTGTGCAGAGCACTCTAAGCGCTTGGGAGAGTACAGAGTAGCAGAATAAGCAGACACGTTCCCTGTCCACAACGAGCTTACAGTCTAGAGGGGCGTTTTGTTCCTTATTTTCATAAAGAAATAAAACAGAAAGCGCAGTTTCACACATTCACACTGCGTTTAGCCGTTCAATCCCAAGCCAAAATTTTCTCTGCGTACCCCAACTCCCTCATGACCAAAGAATCGCCACGGAAACGAGGTTACGGGCCCCAAAATGGCACCGGGTAGGAAGAAGCCAGTTGAGAAACGATCCGAATGAGCCCCAACCTTCGTATTTAGACCCCGCGCCAACAGAAAAGGAGGACGTGCACTTTGGTGTGGACAATTTGTGGGGCTGCTTGGCACTCTAGAAAACAAGCCTTTAAACGACCGCCAGCACGAGAGCGTTTTTTGTCGGGTTTTTTTTTTCCCCCCTTTCCTTTTCGGGACCATTTCGGTGAAAAGATGCGAGGGAATCTGGAAATTACCCTCCATCGACAGTCCCTCAAGAGCCGGAAGGAACGATGAGTCGTTACAGGCTGAGCTCCAACCTATTAAAGTTGGCTGCCGTCAAAAAGCAAAGATGTCACTCTATTAATCATGGAATTGGGCGAGGGAATGGAGGCGCTAACCTGCCCCATTCGGCTGCTCGCGAAAACTCAACCCCCAAACGTTATTAAATTGAGTTAGCATTATCGGCGAAAAATACGCTCTATTTCCCATTATTTATGAAGCCCTATCCTTTTCTTTCTTACCAATTACGTGCCCTATCATTTCCAAAATATACAAACTGTTTTCAATCAACAGATTTCTTTATTACAGTGCGCTGACTGCTTGTTACTGCCTCTTTTCTATATTGAATCCTTGATTGGACAAGCGTTTTGAATTTAACATGGACTATGATTGCATATACCCAACAAATTAAAGCTGCCAGTCACATTCGGGAGTGGAACCTTTCCGTAACACTTCCTGAGCGCGTTTCTTTGGAGACAGGAACGACTTATCCGCAATCGGGAAGACTCTCATTCCCCCCACCAGCCCGATGCTGCCTCGATCCTGGAAACATTCCCCCTCGTCCCCCTCTCCATCCCCTTCATCTTACCTCCTTCCCTTCCCCACAGCGCCTGTATATATGGATATATGTTTGTACAGATTTATTACTCTATTTATTTATTTCTTTAACTTGTACCTATCTATTCTATTTATTTTATTTTGTTAGTATGTTTGGTTTTGTTCTCTGTCTCCCCCTTTTAGACTGTGAGCCCACTGTTGGGTAGGGACTGTCTCTAGATGTTGCCAACTTGGACTTCCCAAGCGCTTAGTACAGTGCTCTGCACACAGTAAGCGCTCAATAAATACGATTGATTCACTCGCTGAACGGGTGCCCTCTCATTAAGACAGGCTCAGTCGACCAACCGGTCATACTTACTGAGCGCTTACTGTGTGTGGAGCACTGTATTGAGCGATTGGAAGGGTACAGCAGAACAGACTTTTTTTTTTTACGGTATACGTTCAGCGCTCACCACGTGCCAGGCACTGGACTAAGGGAAGCAGCGTGGCCTAGTGGGTAGAGCACGGGCCTGGGTTCTAATCCTGGCTCTTTCACTCTGTCTGCTGCGTGACTTCGGGTGAGTCGCTTCACTTCTCTGGTCCTCGATTCCCTCATCTGGAAAATGGGGATTGAGACTGTGAGCCCCGCGTGGGACGGGGACTGTCCAACCCTATTTGCCGGTATCCACCCCAGCGCTTAGTACAGTGCCTGGCGCGTAGTAAGCGCTTAAACAATTCCATAATCATAATTAATACCTTGAATACCCCGAGGGAAAGAAGTTACAGCACGGCAACGTGCAGAGGGGCGGTGTGAATCGGTGAGCTGGGCGCCTGCAGAAACGCGTCTCTTTTCCCCAAGTTTGCAGAGAACTTGAGGAAATAAATGACTTTGGAGGAGCTTAAAGTGATCTCGTGGGTCGCTCTGAAACAATTTCAAATAAGCCAGCGCTTTGAAGCATCTGACAATTTGAAGATTTGCAGCATGTATCCTGAGGCCAGCCATTACCTCCTCTCTGAAGAGTCCAACGGGGTGTTCTTGAAGGAGGGAGTGCTTTCAATTCAGCTTTCTCCGAGGAAAATAACATTTGGGGCGGGGGTTTGGAGCGCTGGCAGGGGAGGGGGTCTCCACAACACCACAACCAACTTCATGACCTCTCTCGGGGCTCTGCCATTTATTCACATTAATCGATGATATTTATTGAGCAGACACCGGACTGAACAGTTGGGACAGCGAAACAGCGTGGCGGAGCGGGGAGTGCTCGGGCCTGGGAGTTAGAAGGTCCTGGGTTCTAATCCCTGCTCCGCCCCTTGTCTGCCGTGTGACCATGGGAAAGTCACTTCACTTCCCTGGGCCTCAGTTCCCTCATCTGTCAAATGGGGATTGAGACTGTGAGCCCCATGCGGGACAGGGACCGCGTCCAACCCGATTTGCTTGTCGCCTAGTACAGTGCTTAAAAGATAACACAATTATCATCATTATTATTACAACAGGGTCGATAGACATGTTTCCTGACCACAGACCAACAGACCAGCACTCTCCCCATTTTCAAAGCCCTACCAAAACCACATCTCCTCCAGATTCACCTCTCATCTCTTCACCTTAATCTTTCTCCCTTGCCTCTATACTGTACTCAACTTGCACTTCCCAAGCATCTAGTACAGTGCTCTGCACACAGTAAGCGCTCAATAAATACGATTGATGATGATGATGATACTGGGTTCCACATTCCCTAAGCCGTTGGATAATCACTATACCTTCACACTCATGGCATTTATGATTCCCACACTCTGGTGCATCGCCTATCTTTTGTTTGTTTCCCCGACTATGTTGTAAACCCCTGGAGGGGAGGGGTTGTGAAGAACAACTCACTGTACTCACCTAAGGCCTGGGAGAAGTGCTCTGCACACAGTGAGTGCTCAGTAAATACTGCCGATTGAGTTCTGATCCGACTGTATTGCAGAGAAGCAGAATAGCGTAGCCCACTGTTGGGTAGGGACCGTCTCTATATGTTGCAACTTGCACTTCCCAAGCGCTTAGTCCAGTGCTCTGCACACAGTAAGCGCTCAATAAATACGATTGATTGATTGATTGATAGAGCCCAGGCCCGGGGGTCAGAAGGACCTGGGTTCCAATCCCACCTCTGCCACTGGTCTGCTGTTCGACTTGGGGCAAGTCACCTACCTACTCTGTGCCTCAGTTCCCTCACCTGCAAATGATGTGATGGAGTTTTTGAGGGGAAGGGCGTGAAAGGAATGTTAGCCACAAGTTAGCCCATTTCTTTTCCCCTAAAGGGAGATCGCTAGAAATTAAATTTTCAGCCAACGATATCGCACTGGCATTCTGACATATCGGGTGTGTGTTTCGGTGGCCCGTTAACATACGTCTCGGATGGTCGGGGGCACTTGGGGTGAGCGTGTATGAATGGACCGTTCCAACACGCCAGGCTGTGCCTTAATGCGGCACTGTGGTTGGCACGCACGCGATTTGGGTCACGACTGAAAGCACGGATCGAGTTATTTTTAGACACTGCAATGGGGAGCTTTACCCCTTTTGGCTTTGACATCGGAGGCTGCCCGAGATTTAGAGGTTTTCCTACTTGAAGCATTTTATTTTTTGAACTGGGAATTTACTTCGCTCTCTCTCCCTGGAGGAGCTACAACCCGCTCCGACCACTGCCCTTTCGACAGCCCCGTGAGATGGGTAGGACGCTTTTCCAATCAGTCAATCCACTGTGTGCACGACGCTGTATTAAGCGCTTGGCACGGTACAAGTCCCTCGGAGACGGTAGCCACGATCCCTACCCGCAAATGAACAACCTAATGGAATGAAATTACATCCCGGCGGTGAAAGTGGCCAAACTGCAGCAGAAAAGGGCCGTGCGATTTATGGGCTTAATTAACCTTCGACTACTGGAGAGTCCTTGTGGGAAAAAAAAAAAAAACCCAACGAAAAACAAAAAAGAAACAAAACAAAAACCCCCAACAACCAAACCACACAAACCAGCTCTTCTGGATGAGAAAAGCAGGCCTTAAGAGGCTCTGAATGCTGACTGCTGAATGATCAATGGTATTTGCTGAGCGCTTTCTTTGTGCAGAGCACTGTACTATGAGCTGAATCTCCCTAGGCCCATGGCACTTAGTGAGTTGACCCACAACCAGGCCAGAAGGCTCATAAGCGCTTAGTACAGTGCTCTGCACACAGTAAGCGCTCAATAAATACGATTGATTGATTGATTGATCTGCTCCAAGAGGCCTTCCCTAATTAAGCCCCCCTTTCCTCTTTTCCCACTCCCTTCTGCGTCACCCTGACTTGTTCCTTTATTCATCCCCCCCACCCAAAGCCCCACGGCACTTACGTGATAATAATAATAATAATAATAATAATAATAATAATGATGATGGTATTTGTTAAGCGCTTACTATATGCCAAGCACTATTCCAAGCGCTGGGGTAGATACAAGGTTGTTCCACGTGGGGTTCACAGTCAATCCCCATTTTTTTGCTGTCTTTGCTGCGTTTCCCAGAAATTCCTGTATATATGTTTGTACATATTTATTACTCTATTTATTTTACTTGTACATATCTATTCTATTTATTTTATTTTGTTAGGACGTTTGGTTTTGTTCTCTGTCTCCCCCTTTTAGACTGTGAGCCCACTGTTGGGTAGGGACTGTCTCTATATGTTGCGAACTTGGACTTCCCAAGCGCTTAGTACAGTGCTCTGCACACAGTAAGCGCTCAATAAATACGATTGATTGATTGACTGATTGATTTACAGATGAGGTAACTGAGGCCCAGAGAAGTTAGGCGACTTGCCCAAGGTCACACGGAAGACAAGTGCTACGGCCGGGATTAGAACCCACCCCAGTGCTTGGAACATAGTAAGCGCTTAAAAATACCATAATAATAATAATTACAATTTTTTTTTGAGTTTCCAGCATTAGCCTCAAAAGAAATGTTCGGTTCACTCTCAAGGCAACCAACCACACACGCGGTCTTGGCCTCCTCGAAGTCTCCTATTCCAGAGATGAGGGCTTGCGTGAAAATATTTTTACACCAAGCATTTTAAGTGCACAGATTCTAAGGACTGCTTGAAGTGTATTGAACAATTACATGAAAAATCATATCTGCTGGAGGATGTGGCAGTCGGTAGATGACTGTTAAAAATACATTTTTAGTGCGGCCCTCGAGAAGGTATCTAACTCAAGGTCAGAGAGCAACGGTAAACTCCTCACCAAAGGTTTCAAAGCCCTCAATCACCCTGCCTCCGCTTACCTCATCTGGATCTGCTCCCTTATTCACCCCTCCCGTAATTCATTCAGTCGTATTTATTGAGCGCTTACTGTGTGCAGAGCACTGTACTGAGCGCCTGGGAGGGTACAGTACAACGGAATTAGCCGACACCTTCCCTGGCCAAAACGAGCTTGCATTAAAGCTCCCCCTTTAAAGCTTTGCACATAGTAAGAGCTTAATAAATGCCATCATTATTATTATTATTCTTTAGACCGTAAATGTCTGTAAATTCCGTCGGATTGTCCTCTCCCAGGCGCTTAGTACAGTGCTCTGCATACAGTAAGAGCTCAATAAATACAATTGATGTTGATGCTGATGATGGAGCGTTCAATAACTGCCATTGATTGATTGACTGTAGATACTAAAGACTGCGCTTTAATTTCTCGTGGTACTTCCTAAGCGCTTAGTACGTCTCAGGCGCTTAACTGAGCCCGAGGATAGACGGTAGCTAATGAGTTTGGGCACAGTCTGCGTCCTACAGAACATTTTTAGATTTTCCCCACTGTGGCCAATAGGTCACTGTGTCGGAGAGTCATTCATTCATTCAACCGTATTTATTGAGCGCTTACTGTGTGCAGAGCACTGTACTAAGTGCTTGGGAAGTACAACTTGGCAACGTATAGAGACGGTCCCTACCCAACAGTCTAGAAGGGGGAGACAGACAACAAAACAAATCATATTAACAAAATAAAATAGAATAAATATGTACAAATAAAATTAATAGAGCAATAAATACATACAAACATATATATATATATATAAATATATATATATATACAGGTGCTGTGGGGAGGGGAAGGAGGTAAGGCGGGGGGATGGGGAGTCCCAGCAAATGATTCGCGGGGGATAAGGCTCGTTCGGTCGTATTTATTTAGCGCTTACTGTATGGAGAGGATGGCCAACGGGGCTACCAGTTTGATGATGATTGTATTTGCTAGGTGCTTACTATGTGTCAATTTGTACTTCCCAAGCGCTTAGTACAGTGCTCTGCACACAGTAAGCGCTCAATAAATACGATTGATGATGATGATGATGTGTCAAGCGTTGCTCTAAGAGCTGGACACAAGTTAATCGGGTTGGACACGGTCCCCCTGTCCCACATGGGGCTCACAGTCTTCACCCCCATTTTACAGTTGAGGGAACTGAGGCATAGAGAAGTGAAGTGACTTGTCCGAGGTCCCGCAGCAGACGAGTGGTGGGGCCGGGATTAGAACCCAGGTCCTTCTGGCTCCCAGGCCTGAGCGCTATCCGCTAGGCCATGCTGCTTCCCTGTATGAAACAAGAGAAGCAGTGTTGCCTAGTGGAAAGGGGATGGGTCTAGGGGGTCAGGGGACCTGGGTTCGAAACCCACAGAGCAAGCAATGTGACCTTGGATAAGTCACAACATCTCTGAGCTTCAGTTTCCACAACTATAAAATGTGGGGTTTTTTTAATGGTATTTGTTAAGCGCTTATTATGTGCCAGGCACTGAACTAAGCACTGAAGTAGAGAGAAGCTAATCAGGTTAGACATAGTCCCTGTCCCACGTGGGGCTCAGTCTTTATTCCAATTTTACAGATTAAATCCTCCTCCTACTTGACTGTGAGCCCCATTCATTCAATCAATCATATTTATTGAGCGCTTACTCTGTGCAGAGCACTGTACTCTGTGGGATCGGGACTGTTTCCACATGATAAACTTGAATCTACCCCAGTGCTTAGAACAGGGCTTGAGACATAAGAAGCACTTAACAAACACCATAAGAAAAAAAAAAAATAGCACTTTCCAAGCCAAATTCATTCATTCACTCATTCAATCGTATTTATTGAGCGCTTACTGCGTGCAGAGCACTGTACTAAGCGCTTGGGAAGTACAAGTTGGCAACATATAGAGACGGTCCCTACCCAACAACGGGGACCCAGTCTAGAAGGGGGAGACAGACAACAAAATCAGGTTTTGCTCCTTATTAGTGGAATTCCAGCTTTTAAGTAATCTTCTCAACATCCTCTCAGCTACAGTAAGCCAATATCTCCACAAGGCAAATAGCCAAGATTAGGGATTTGTAACTTATTTTAGTATCGTTCTTGAGGCGGGGATCTTAGTACATGTTTTATGATGCTCTTTTTCATGCTTCTTTGCCTGGTCAGTTTACGAAAAAGGGTTTAAAAACTCCGATATCTTAATTCATTCATTCAGTCGTAGTTATTGAGCACTTGCTATTAATAATATTAATAATAATGATGGCATTTATTAAGCATTTACTATGTGCAAAGCACTGTTCTAAGCGCCGGGGAGGTTCCAAGGTGACCAAGTTGTCCCAAGGGGGGGCTCACAGTCTTAATTCCCATTTTACAGATGAGGGGACTGAAGCACAGAGAAGTGAAGTGACTTGCCCAAAGTCACACAGCTGGCAATTGGGGGAGGCGGGATTTAAACCCATGACCTCTGACTCCAAAGCCCGGGCTCTTTCCACTGAGCCACGCTGCTTCTCTAATTATTATTTTTCTGTCTTTCTTTTGAGATTCATCACTGACCCAGAGCCTTGGGAGACGTGGCTGTTCCTCAACAACCCCCGCAGGAGAGTAGGTTATATACTTTTTTTTTTCAAGAATGGCTCAAGTGGATATCCAATACAGTGACTGAAAAAGCTGAGTTTTTTAATTTTGAACTTAGAAAACGGAGGGCCCCGCCCTGTCGATCAACCCTTCCTTCGGTAGAATTGATTGAGCGCAGTCTTTTAGACTGTGAGCCCACTGTTGGGTAGGGACTGTATCTACATGTTGCCAATCTGTACTTCCCAAGCGCTTAGTACAGTGCTCATCGCTCAATAAATACGATTGATGATGATGATTGAGCGCCCGCCGTGTGCAGAGCATGGCACTGAGCACCTGGAAGAGCAGAGAAGCAGCGTGGCTCAGTGGAAAGAGCCCGGGCTTTGGAGTCAGAGGTCATGGGTTCAAGTCCCGGCTCCGCCAACTGTCAGCTGGGTGACTTTGGGCAAGTCACTTCACTTCTCTGGGCCTCAGTTCCCTCATCTGCAAAATGGGGATTAAGATTGTGAGCCCCCCTGTGGGACAACCTGATCACCTTGTAACCTTCTCAGCGCCTAGAACAGTGCTTTGCACATAGTAAGCGCTTAATAAATGCCATTATTATTATTATTACAGCGGACTTAGTAGAGATGATCCCTGCCCTCAAAGAGCTAATCGATTCCATCTGGCCTGGGAAAAGAGCCCGGTGAAGGGAATCCAAATGTTGGCCTGCATGGGGATCACTAGGAAAAATAAAAGTTTGGCGAAGGGAGCCCGAACGTCGGCGTGCACGGGGGCCGGTGGGAAGAAAGAGAAAGGCAAGTCCGGGGAAGGGAAGTCCGAACTTTGGCATGTGTGAGGACCACGGAGTCCAAAACTACTCCCCCTCTAATCCGAGAGTGGTCCAGGCTCCGCTTCGTTGTTCCGTGGAGTTGGATCCAAGCATCCCGGGAAGCTCCAGCTGCTTCTGGAGCCTTCACCTGGGCCGGGCCGCCCTCTTGGGAAGAATATCCCGTTTAACCTCGCCGGCCCGGCAGGCTCAAGAATGGCACTTGGCCCATTGGAAAATGACGGTTGTTCGGTGGCTCATCGTGGCCCGCCGTCCGACGGCGGGAGAAACGCTCCCGCGGAAACGTGCCCCCGTGGAGTTCTCGCCCGCCCGACTTTCGACGCTCTCCCGATTTCCCGGTACACAGTCGGGCTGAGGAACACACTTGCGCGAATCAGATATCTAACACCGACAAATTATGCGCCGATTACCGATGACCTTTGGAGCTGCTCAAGGTAGAGTCACAATCATGCTTTAAAATAAAAAAAAAAAAAGAGAGCCGCCTTTCGCTGTAATGTGTGAATGTATGAAATTAAATGAGGCTTGCAATGTAATCAGTGTGGTTGGCTGCTTTAATATATTCCATTTCAATTTCAAATCACCGCAAGCCAAGAGTGACGAATCTAATTTGATCTGTTGTTCACAGAAACACTGGAAAGAGAAGAAGTGCGAAGGGCCATCCGAGGCGAGTAGCATGGCCAGGTTTCAAGAGCGGTTAATGGGTTCCAACTCCATTAGAAGTCCTCGAAGTTATTTAAAAAGGAGGAGGGAGACAAAAAAGAAACAAAACAAAACAGAAAAACCCAAAGCCGTTGTAAAATAAATGACCCCCAAACCCACGCAAGCACATTGGAAAGGTTCAGGGGGAAAGTATTCACCGAACAAAGGCTACATTTTCAAATCAGAGAGAATTCAATAGTCTTGCTGAAATCCCCCCCAAAAGCAAGTGCTCTCAAAAGGTCAAGCTTCTGATATTTAGATGCCTCAGGGTGCCTGCCCTTAAAGCACTAAAAGAGGCGCCATTTTGCCTGGGTTTCTGTGGGGCCGGTGGGTTATTAGTGGCTACTTTCTTTGTTGGGTCCTTAATGTTTATTTTGGCCATTTTAACCGAATTCTTCCTTCCCCCCCGCCTTCGCCAGCCCTCCCCTCAGCCAGCTCCTGGGTGTCTCTGGGATGATAGATTTACAAGGCCCATAAATGCCATTCATAATAGCATCTCCCTCCAGATGAATTCCCCGGGCCCCATTAGGGACGGTTTTCCACAGCCCATCCCGAATCTCAAAGGTTATTCTCGCAACTCCGACTGCTCAAGTACAAAAGCTTTGGTTCGTGTCTTTCGCCCAGGCCACTGGAAGGAGCTGGGAAGTCCTCGCTATCCAGCCATCCGGTGCCCGAAAACTTATGAAGCAGAAGGGCTTAAATGGATGGGGCCCTGGGGCCTGGGTTCTAATCCCGCTCCGCCACTCGCCTGCTGTGTGACCTCGGGAGGGTCGCTTCGCTTCTCGGGGCCTCCGCTCCCTCATCTGGAAAATGGGGCTGAAGACTGTGAGCCCCCCCACGGACTGTGTCCGACCTGATTAGCTTGCATTTACCGCAGCGCTCGGCACAGTGCCTGGCACCTAGTGAGCGCTTAACAAACGCCATAAAAAAAAATGCCTCGCTGATTGAATGCTTCTTTCCCTCACCTTCAATCAATCAATCAATCGTATTTATTGAGCGCTTACTGTGTGCAGAGCACTGTACTAAGCGCTTGGGAAGTACAAGTAGGCAACACATAGAGACAGTCGCTACCCAACAGTGGGCTCACAGTCTAGAAGGGGGAGACAGAGAACAAAACCAAACATACTAATAAAATTAAATAAATAGAATAGATATGTACAAGATAAATAAATAAATAGAGGAATAAATATGTACAAACATATATACAGACATATATACACTCAATGGCCTAGACTGTGAGCCCACTGTTGGGTAGGGACCATCTCTATATGTTGCCAACTTGTACTTCCCAAGCGCTTAGTCCAGTGCTCTGCACACAGTAAGCGCTCAATAAATACAATTGAATGAATGGCCACTTGAGCACTTCTGTTTCACCCAACATTTAGGCGTTCATCACCTCGGGCTCCCCTCTCTCCCCGAAAACCGACGTCCCTAACTTCTGACTCCATTCCTTCATCCTGCCTCCGATGGATCTTAGTATCTGCCTTCACGCTTCCCATCTACCGACTCTGTTATACTGTCCTCTCCCGAGCGCTTAGTACCGTGTTCCGCACCTAATAAAGAAATAATTGATTCCGGGCCCGATGGAATCGATTAGCTCTCTGAGGGCGGGGGTCACGTCTACCCTGCTCTACTCTTCCAGATGCTCAGTACCGTGCTCTGCACGCCGCGGGCGCTCAATAAATTCTACCGACGCCGATCGACGTTGCCAACGGAGGGTTTGGCGGGAGACGCGAAGGGTGGGAATGAAAACAGAAAAAGCAAAACAAAAAACCGTGGCCACCTGCTTCGGCATATGTTGACAACCAAGTGCCCAAAACAGACCTAAAATGAGCATCCGTTAGGCGACAAAAATGAGCAAAATCCTTAATGGACCTGCTGTTGCATTCCAGTTGATCCGGCTGGCATTTAGATTGAGGTAGGAGAAAGAGGGAAAGAATGGAGAGAGGGAGGGAATAGGAAGGGGAAAACTACAGTAAACGCTCCTACTGAAGGACTGATTCAATCGGATGGTCCTTTTCAGCGGGGCCAATGAATTCCTTGGCCCCCTTTTAAATATCTTATTATTCACATTCCCCCTTTTAGACTGTGAGCCCACTGTTAGGTAGGGACTGTATATGCTGCCAACTTGGACTTCCCAAGAGCTTAGTACAGTGCTCTGCACACAGTAAGTGCTCAATAAATACGATTGATGATGATGATGATGATAGAGACCACCCTGTTAGGGGCAGATATTCCACGTGTGCAGATCACCTCTGCAACTCTTTTCACCGGCTTTCTTATTTATGGTACTTGTTCAGTGCTTACCACCCGCCAGGCACTGTACTAAGCGCCGAAGTGGATCCGGGCTAATCGGGTCGGACAGAGTCCCTGTCCCACAGAGGGCTCACGGTCTTCAGCCCCATTTCAGAGATGAGGTAGCCGAGGCACGGAGAAGCGAAGTGACCCGACCGAGGTCACGCGGCCGACAAGTGGTTGAGAGGGGATTAGAACCCAGGTCCTCTCTCTCTCTGCTCTTTCCGCTGACTGACTGATGGATCAGAGACGCTCGGGATAACCCCGACTGAACTAGCGAGAAGCCTAAAGTCTTTAATGATTGCCAGACAGAGAGATTAGGAAAAGTAGCTTAATTTGAAAGGCTTAACTCAAGCAAAACAAACCTTTTAATTCCCATCATAATTCATATAGCTCACATGGAAAACATCATTAAGTTCGAAATGTTTCCGTACATATACTTGGAAGCACACACAATTTATAATTCCAAGGAACTTAACCGTATTTTGTTTACGTCCTAAGCCCTCCCCGTGAACCTGGGGGTCTCAGTTGCTTTTTTTTATTCAGCTGCTTATTCAAATATTATTTCTGATACAAATATATGGTGCATCGAGCCTATTTTATCACTCACTTGTACAGTTCATAATCACATTACAACCCCACTGAGTCCTGAATACCACTCGCAGTTCAAACTACTCAAGTTAAGCACCGTTACTTGCAAGGAAAGATTGGCAGTAATTAAAGGTCTTATTTAGTAGTTGTTGGTAACCACTTTTTTTCAGGGGGGGAAAAAAACAATGGAAAGTACCATAGATATATTTAATTTGGTAACTGTACTTTTATTGAGGAGACTTATTTTGGACATTTACTTGGAGCTCAGGTTAAAACCAAGACGTGCTCAAGCGTCTGTCGGTGTCTTGGGACACGGCGAGCCGTTTCGCCCATTAGGAGAATTTTAATATCGTGTATCCTCTAAGGGATAAATGGAGCAATACCACCATGCTTATAATAATAATGATGATAATAATGATATATAAAAAAGCCACAAAACAACAATAGCACTTTGTATTGATCCGGCGCTTTTCGTTCGCGGGTTTCGGGGGGATTTCTGAACGCCTTACCATTACTTGCTTTCTGAAAAAACAAGACAACGAGATCCGGGCGTGATAATGGGTTGCCAGAGTCTCGGGGAGAGTTGGTGGAAGAACCAGGAATAGAAACTGAGTATTCTTGACTCACCACAAGCTTGTGCTGCGGTTACCCGCGTATTAAATCTAATTTATCTAGAAGAGCAGCGTGGTTTAGTGGAGCGCTTAGTACGGTGCCTGACACCTAGTAAGCGCTTAACAAATACCACGATTAATAATAATGATCGCATTTGTTAAGCGTTTCCTATGTGCCAAGCACCGTTCTGAGCGCTGTGTTAGACACAAGGTAATCAGGTTGTCCCACGTGGGGCTCACGGTCTTAATCCCCACTTTACAGATGAGGTAACTGAGGCACAATCAATCAATCAATCGATCGTATTTATTGAGCGCTTACTGTGTGCAGAGCACTGTACTAATTGCTTGGGAATTACAACTTGGCAACATATAGAGACGGTCCCTACCCAACAGTGGGCTCACAGTCTAGAAGGGGGAGACAGAGAACAAAACGAAACATATTAACAAAATAAAATAGAATAGATAGGTACAAGTAAAATAAATAGAGTAATAAATATGTACAAACATATATACATATACGTATACAAATATATATGTATGTGTATATATACGTACACATACATATATATACATATATACAGGAGAGAAGTGACTTCCCCAAAGTCAAACAGCTGATAATTGGAGGAGCTGGATTTAGAACCCACAACCTCTGACTCCGAAGCCCACGCTCTTTCCAAGCCATGCTGCTTGTCTTTATTCTTCTTCTCTACTTATTTTACTTGTACATATCTATTCTATTTATTTTATTTTGTTAGTATGTTTGGTTTTGTTCTCTGTCTCCCCCTTTTAGACTGTGAGCCCACTGTTGGGAAGGGACTGTATATGTTGCCAACTTGTACTTCCCAAGCACTTAATACAGTGCTCTGCACACAGTAAGCGCTCAATAAATACGATTGATTGATTGATTCTCTTGCTTCTGTTATTATGGAGCCCGGGCTGGGAGTCAGAAGGACCTGGGTTCTAATCCCTGCTCCGCCACGTGTCTGCTGTGTGACCGTGGGCAAGTCGCTTTGCTTCTCTGGGCCTCCTCTGGAAAATGGGGATTAAGAATGTGAGAACTCTGTGGGACAGGGCCTGCCTCTGCACACAGTAAGCGCTCAATAAATACGACTGATTGATGGATTGATTCTCTTGCTTCTGTTATTATGGAGCCCGGGCTGGGAGTCAGAAGGACCTGGGTTCTAATCCCTGCACCGCCAGGTGTCTGCTGTGTGATCGTGGGCAAGTCGCTTTGCTTCTCTGGGCCTCCTCTGGAAAATGGGGATTAAGAATGTGAGAACTCTGTGGGACAGGGCCTGCCTCTGCACACAGTAAGCGCTCAATAAATACGACTGACTGACTGACTGATTCTCTTGCTTCTGTTATTATGGAGCCCGGGCTGGGAGTCAGAAGGACCTGGGTTCTAATCCCTGCTCCGCCACGTGTCTGCTGTGTGACCGTGGGCAAGTCGCTTTGCTTCTCTGGGCCTCCTCTGGAAAATGGGGATTAAGAATGTGAGAACTCTGTGGGAAAGGGACTGTGTTCCGCCTGATTATCTGGCTCAGAACTGTCCTTGCCACAGAGTAAGCACTTAGCAAGTACCATAATTAATAGAAGGCCCAAGGGGACGTATTCCCCTCAGCGTGGATGTCTCCCTGGGGGGAATCCACCGTCTGTCCCTCAGGAGATTCCGGAAAGATTCCTCTCACCGGCTACAATCAATCAATAGCATTTATTGAGCGCTTACCGTGTGCAGAGCACTGTACCAAGCGCTTGGGAAGCCCAAGTTGGCAACATATAGAGACAGTCCCTACCCAACAGTGGGTTCACAGTCTAGAACGGGGAGACAGAACAAAACCAAACATATTAACAAAATAAAATAAATAGAATAGATATGTACAAGTAAAATAACTAGAGTAATAAATATGTACAAACATCTATACATATATACAGGTGCTGTGGGGAAGGGAAGGAGGTAAGATGGGGGGGATGGAGAGGGGGATGAGGGGGAGAGGACTCAGTACAGCCCAAGTCCTGGAAGAGGTGAGAAGCGGCTTGGCCTAATGGATAGAGCCCAGGCTTGGGAGTCACAGGTCATGGGTTCTAATCCCAACTCCGCCACTTGTCTGCTGTGTGACCTTGGGCAAGCCACTTAACTCCTCTGCGCCTCAGTTGCCTCCTCTGTAAAATGGGGACGAAGACTGTGAGCCCCACGTAGGACAACCGGATTACCTTGTATCTTCCCCAGCGTTTAGAATAGCGCTTGACACACAGTAAGCGCTTTAACAAATACTAATATTATTATTACAGAGCCCCGAGCCGGAAGTCAGGAGGATCTGGGTTCTAATCCCGACTCAGCTGCTTGCCTGGGACTTGAGGCAGATCGATTCACTTCTCCGGGCCTTGGTTCCCTCGTCTACCAAATGGGGGTTAAGACGGTGAGCCCCATGTGGGACGGGGATTGTGTCCGACCTGATTAGTTTATATCTCCCCCAGGGCTTGGCACTTAGTAAGCGCTTAAGAAATACCATTAAAAAACAAACGAAAAAAAAGGGGGTGAGGTGACTAGAACCGGGGGCCCACGAGGGACATGTAGGTGGAGGAATTTAGCTTACATGATGCAACTGTTACCCGCTTCCTCCCGTTTCCTCCCGAGTACAGCCCGGCCCGCACACTTCGCTTCTCTGCTGCCAACCTTACCGGCCCACCTATTTATTTATTTATTTATTTATTTATTTATTCATTTATTTATTTATTTATCTTGTGCATATCTATTCTATTTATTTTATTTTGTTAATATGTTTTGTTTTGTTCTCTATCTCACCCTTCTAGACTGTGAGCCCACTGTTGGGTAGGGACCGTCTCTATATGCTGCCAACTTGTACTTCCCAAGCGCTTAGTACAGTGCTCTGCACACAGTAAGCGCTCAATAAATACGATTGATGATGATGATGATGGGTGGCGGGGTCTGGGCAAGGAGCCGGACAACAAGGACCCGGGTTCTAATCCTGACTTCGCCCCTATCTGCTATGTGACGTTGGGCAAGTTACTTGGCTTCTCTGAGACACAGTTACCCCACCTGGAAAATGGGGATGAAGCCCCGTGTGGGGCAGGGACTGTATCCAACCCGATTTGCTTGTGTCTGGCCCAGTGTACGTAATAAGCGCTTAACAAATATCATTAAAAAAAAAAACACAAAATAAAAAATCCACAACTCTCTCCTGGAGCCACTTTCTACTTTTGTTGCTCCCGCTGAACTGCTTCAGCGGAACGTACCCTGTAATTTCTTTTCCTGGGTTCTTTTCTTCCATTTTAGGCTGTGGATTAATATCTTCGACCCTTTCCCCAGCACTTAGTACAGCACTTTCCCAAAGTCAGCGTTTAAGCCCAAGTCAGAAATAACAACCCTCAGAACAGGTTTTAATTTTTCTATTTCTTTAATTCTATTTGTTCTGACGACTGGGACACCGGTCTACATGTTTTGCTTTGCTGTCTGTCTCCCCTTTCTAGACGGTGAGCCCATTGTCGGGTAGGGACCGTCTACATGTTGTAGACTTATACTTCCCAAGCGCTTAGTACAGTGCTCTGCACACAGTAAGCGTTCAATAAATACGATTGAATGAATGAAAGAATGAATGAATAGGTTGGCATGGTGGCTGAATTTCTCCTTGACATAGGCTATGAGGGCTAACCTGGTCACCAGCTCCATCTCGTATAATCCCGCATGCTCTCCGCTTCGGCAAAATTGCCTCATCTTTTAGGGCTTCTCAATCAATTAATCAATTGCATTTATTGAGCGCTTACTGTGTGCAGAGCACTGTACTAAGCGCTCCATCTTGCTCCCACTTTTTAATCCACGAGTAGGGCTGTCAGTTACAAAGTACCGCCGTTCCCCAATTCTTTGCACCGGTGGGACCGAGGCGGATAATCATAATCAGGGTACTTGTTAAGCGCTTAGTATGTGCCGAGCACCGTTCTAGGAGCTGGGGTAGACAAGTTAATCAGTTCGGACACGGTGCCTGTCCCACGTGGGGCTCACGCTCTTAACCCCCATTTTCCGGATGAGGAAAATGAGGCTCGGAGAAGTGAAGCGGCTCGCCCAAGGTCACGGAGACGAGTCGGGATCGGGAACCGGCTCCTTCTGACTCCGAGGCCCGGGCTCTACCCGCTAGGCCACGTTGCTTCTCATTAATTCTTGCCAGCGACGGGAAGGATCCTCTTCCTTCTAAGCTCGCTGAATTAGGCTGATGAGTGATAAGTGAAGAAATGGGACGCAAAAGTACATTTCATTCAATTATTTTGACAAGTGTCGCTTAGTCCTAATTATTTAGAAAAATTCTTTATAGCAAGGCTGATAAATTCGTTGCGGCATCCTGGAAAAGTGCAGATGAAGCCTTTAATAACAGGGGCTGTTGTGAGCGGTTCATTAACGGCAATTCAGGATTTTCAGAGCCCTTTCTGTTCAGCTTTATCGAGACTCCAAACTTTGGCTTTTTTGTTGCTCAGGAAAATCAAAACCTAGTGGTTTTGAGGACGTGCAGAGTCAAATACCTTACTTCTTCAATGCAACTAATGACATTGGAGAATTTCACGAAGGGGTAAACATCTCAATCCAGGAATGGTATCTATTGAGCGCTCACTGTGTGCAGAGCGCTGTACTGAGAGCCTCGGAGAGTACAACGCAACAATACAACAGACACATTCCCTGCCCACAGTGATCTTACAGTCTACAGGGACTCTCAAAATAATGTATTACCATTCTTAGAATTTTAAAAGTGGAGTTACTTCTGACACACTTTTCCCTATATCACCACCTATCACTGTTCTTACCCATGGTGATACAGAAAAACGGTGCCTTGTAAGTAACTCAACTTTTAAAATTTTGAGTCCAAAATATTCATATCACCACCTATCACTGTTCTTACCCATGGTGATACAGAAAAACTGTGCCCTATAAGCAACTCAACTTTTAAAATTTTGAGTCCAAAATATTCGACAAATTTGACTTCATTTGTTTCATCTCCTAAATGAAACTAGCTGTCTGTCACTCCTGTTTATTTTATTTTATTTTTTAGCCGTACTGTGCGGATCTCGTGTGAAGTGAAAACGCCTGTTTTACGATAAGTGGAGATTCCGCGGTAACGCTCTCTTGTCAAAATAATTATGTTATTATATTCTGAGCTAAATTATTTAAGACGGGAAAACATTTTGATGCGCAATTTGACAGTTGTAATCCTGGCAGGATCTAATCCACTTCTTGCAAGCAAACCGTCCGTTGCTCGACAATGCCGAATGGGGGATGTGGTGGGCTGGGGTTTGGGATTCAGCCTGGACTCCTTGGGCAGGGTTGAAATCCTCACTTCATCATCATCATCATCATCAATCGTATTTATTGAGCGCTTACCATGTGCAGAGCACTGTACTAAGCGCTTGGGAAGTACAAATTGGCAACATATAGAGACAGTCCCTACCCAACAGTGGGCTCACAGTCTAAAAGGGGGAGACAGAGAACAAAACCAAACATACTAACAAAATAAAATAAATAGAATAGATACGTACAAGTAAAATAAATGAATAAATAAATAGAGTAATAAATATGTACAAACATATATACATATATACAGGTGCTGTGGGGAAGGGAAGGAGGTAAGATGGGGGGATGGAGACGGGGACGAGGGGGGGAGGAAGGAAGGGGCTCAGTCTGGGAAGGCCTCCTGGAGGAGGTGAGCTCTCAGCAGGGCCTTGTCTCCTCACTTGGGAGACAAATTTTCTTTTTCTTTTACTCCATCTGTGAGGCACTTATTAGGTACCAAGCACTGTTCTAAGGGATGGGGAAAATGCAAGTTAATCGGTTCCGACAATTTTACCAAGTTTTCCTCCTATTTAGACTGTGAGCCCCACGTGGCATGGGGATTGTGTCCCACCTGATTAGATTGTATCTACCCCAGTGTTTAGAACAGTGCCTGGCACATAGCAAATGCTTAACAAATACTATTTACGACAAACAACACAACCGCCCCCACCCCACAAAAAACCAAATAAAAACCCGATCGCTACTCCCGATTCCCTCCTACCCCTCTGACGGCTTCTTTCATTAAGGTATGTATTAAACGCGTACTGTGCGTCAAGCACTGTTCTGAACGTCGCTACTCAGGTTGGAAACAGCCCCTGTCCCACAAGGGGCCCACAGTGGAGATGGGAGGGAGAGAACGGGGACCGAATCCCCATTTCGCAGTCGAGGAAACTGAGGCCCAGAGAAGCGAAGCGTCTTGCCCAAGGTCAGCCCTCTGACACGGGGTGGAGCCGGGATGAAAACTCCCAGCCCGGGCTCTTTCCACTAATGATAATAATAATAATGATGGTATTTGTTTGTTAAGTGCTTACTATATGCAAAGCACTGTTCTAAGCGCTGGGGGGATACAAGGTGATCAGGTTGTCCCACATGGGGCTCGAAGTCTTAATCCCCATTTTACAGATGAGGGAACTGAGGCCCAGAGAAGTGAAGTGACTTGCCCAAGGTCACACAGCTGACAAGTGGTGGAGCCGGGATTCGAACCCATGACCCCGGACTCCCAAGCCTGCGCTTTTTCCACTGAGCCACGCTGCTTCTTCACTAGGCCCCGCCACCTTTCTCTCCACCTTCCTTCCTGGCTCCTCACCCTACCATCCCCTTAGGAAAGCAGTGCGGCCTGGGGGCCAGAAGGGCCTGGGTTCTAATCCCGGCTCCGCCACCTGTCTGCCGTGTGACCCCGGGCAAGTCATTTCACTGCTCTGGGCCTCGGTTTCCTCACCTGGAAAATGGGGATTAAGACAGTGAGCCCCCTGAGGGACAGGGACCGTTTCCAACCCGATATGCTTGTATCCACCCCGGGGCTTAGAATAGGGCCTGGTACATGGTAAGCGCTTAACAAGTACCACTATTATTGTTATTATTAGTATTGCATATTAATATTATATAATATTATTATATTATTAGCATAGAGAAGCGGCGGGGCTCAGTGGGAAGAGCCCAGGCTTCAGAGTCAGAGGTCATGGGTTCAAATCCCGGCTGCGCCACTTGTCAGCTGGGTGACTTTGGGCAAGTCGCTTTACTTCTCTGTGCCTCAGTGACCTCATCTGTAAAATGGGGATTAAGACTGTGAGCCCCACATGGGACAACCTGATCACCTTGTAACCACCCCAGTGCTTAGAACAGTGCTTTGCACATAGTAAGTGCTTAATAAATGCCATCATTATTATTCGACCTCAGGGCGATCCAAATAGGCTGTTGAAGCTCCTTTTCCCCCCATCACTCATTTTTGGGGGACCCCAACCATTTTCAGGGTTCCAGCTCCTACCCTTGGAGGACACCAGCCCTCGCCCTGCACACCCCAATTTTCCTCCTGCCTCCGAGATTTCCGCCCATATGGGGGTTCCCCACGGGACCACAGGTGCCCCCGACAAAATAGGCCAGACAGCCAGCTCCTCATCTTCCCTACCTAATTCGGAAAATTCAGAACTTAATAAATACGGCTGAATGAATGAATGAAGTCACTCCACTTCTCTGTGCCTCAGTGACTTCCTCTGGAAAATGATAATAATAATAATGATGATGGTATTTGTTGGGTGCTCACTATGGGCCAAGCACTGTTCTAAGCCCTGGGGTAGAGACAAGGTAATCAGGTTGTCCCACAAGACACAAGGATCAGATACAAGATAATCAGGTTGGATAAAAGTCCATGTCCCATATGGGGCCCACAGTCCAGGTATTCATTCATTCATTCTTGCAGCCGTATTTATTGAGCGCTTACTGTGTGGAGAGCACTGTTCTAAGCGCTTGTGAGAGTACAGTACAACAATAAGCACACACATTCCCTGCCCACAACGAGCTTACAGTCTGGGGGGCGGGGGGGGGGGAGACAGGCGTTAATATAAATAATTAATTGCAGATATTAATAAATAATAATAATAATAATGACATTTGTTAAGCGCTTACTATATGCAAAGCACTGTTCTAAGCGCTGGGGGGATACAAGGGAATCAGGTTGTCCCACTTGGGGCTCACAGTCATAATCCCCATTTTATAGATGAGGTAACAGGCACAGAGAATAATAATAATAATAATTATGACGGCATTTATTAAGCGCTTACTATGTGCAAAGCACTGTTCTAAGCGCTGGGGGGGATACAAGGGAATCAGGTTGTCCCACATGGGGCTCACAGTCATAATCCCCATTTTATAGATGAGGTAACTGACGCACAGAGAATAATAATAATAATAATGACGGCATTTATTAAGCACTTACTATGTGCAGAGCACTGTTCTAAGCGCTGGGGGGGATACAAGGGAATCAGGTTGTCCCACATGGGGCTCACAGTCATAATCCCCATTTTACAGATGAGGTAACCGAGGCACAGAGAACAATAATAATAATAACGGTGGCATTTATTAAGCGCTCACTATGTCCCAAGTGGGGCTCGCGGTCTCAATCCCCATGTTAAAGATGAGGTAACCGAGGCACAGGGAAGCGACTTGCCCCAAGTCACACAGCTGACAGGTGGGATTAGAACCCACGACCTCTGACTCCCAAGCCCGGGCTCTTTCCACTAAAGCCACGCTGCTTCCCACTGGGGATTGAGCCCCACGTGGGACAGGGACCGTGTCCAACCCGATTTGCTTGGATCCACCCCAGCACTCAGTACGGGGCCTGGCACACAACAAGCGCTTCACAAATACCGTAATTATTCACTTTCTCTCCTCCCCGTGGGGCTCGGGAAGGTACTCAGTACAGAACACTCGCCGCTCGCGACAAGGTTACGGTCTCTGCCCGGACGCAGAGGCCGCCAGAAGACGGTCCGGAGTCCCCCATTCTCCAAACCCCGAGAGAAAGTCCCTAGGAACCTAATCATCATCATCATCAATCGGATTTATTGAGCGCTTACCGTGTGCAGAGCACTGTACTAAGCGCTTGGGAAGTATCCTCACCATCTTCCCCATCTAGACCGTAAGCTCGTTGAGGGCTGAGCCCCTTCCTTCCTCTCCCCCTCGTCCCCCTCTCCATCCCCCCCCATCTTACCTCCTTCCCTTCCCCACAGCACCTGTATATATGTATATATGCTTGTACATATTTATTACTCTATTTATTTTATTTGTACATATCTATTCTATTTATTTTATTTTGTTAGTATGTTTGGTTTTGTTCTCTGTCTCCCCCTTTTAGACTGTGAGCCCACTGTTGGGTAGGGACTGTCTCTATATGTTGCCAATTTGTACTTCCCAAGCGCTTAGTACAGTGCTCTGCACATAGTAAGCGCTCAATAAATACGATTGATGGTGATGATGATGAGGGCAGGGATCACATCTCCCCGCTCGGTTAGACTGTAGCTTCCCAAGTCCTCGGCACAACGCTCCGCACGCCGTAAGCGCTCGGTGAATACAGTCTCCCGACTTTCGGAGCCACGGAGGGCCCGATCTGGGGCCCCTGGGCTAGCCTTGAGTAATTTTTAGTGTTTGAAACAAAATTTCATAAAGTTTTTACTAGATAATTACACTTCCTGATTTTGTAATTAGTGGAAGTACATGCAATTACGTAATAATTATGATCGCAATTACATAATTAAGATGCATAATTATGTAGCAAAAAACACCGTGGAAATAAAACTATGTACTGGGTAAGCACAATACATTTCGAAAGTAAATTCACCAGCTCAACTGGTTTTTTTTTTTTTTTTAAGAAAAGGCTTTTTTCAAAATAACCAAGTGATTAGCTCGTATCGTAAACTACCGCTTGGAAAGTTTCCGCGCAACTTTTTTCTTTTTTTCCCCATTAGTTACGGAAGCGTCGAAAAAGAATTGGGAAAACCCCCCCTTCCTCTTGCAACTTGAAAGAGTGACAGTGGACTTGGCAACTCGGCTGTGGCCTTATTGCTTGATTTTTCTGCAGTGACATTTCCATTTTGGGAGCCTCTCCCTTCTCATCATCATCATCATCATCAATCGTATTTATTGAGCGCTTACTGTGTGCAGAGCACGGTACTAAGCGCTTGGGAAGTATAAATTGGCAACATATAGAGACGGTCCCTACCCAACAGTGGGCTCACAGTCTAAAAGGGGGAGACAGAGAACAAAACCAAACATACTAACAAAATAAAATAAATAGAATAGATACGTACAAATAAAGCCTGAGAACCGAGGATGAGCAGTAACGATAATCGAGACGCTAGGCCGACGCAAGGCCTCTACTGTGTGCTAAGCGCTGGAGGGTCATTAGATAGGAGAGAATCTCCATCTTCTACAGCGTCAGGTCGCTGAGGGCAAGGAGCGTGTCTGTCGTCTCTCACGAAAAGCAGCGCGGCTTAATAGAAAAAGCACAGGCTCGGGAGTCCGAGGTTGTGGGTTTGAATCCCGGCTCCGCCACTTTTTTTTTTTTTGATGGCATTTATTAAGCGCTTGCTTTGTGCAAAAGCACCGTTCTCCGCGCTGGCGAGGTTACAAGGTTACAAGGTGATCTTTTAGACTGTGAGCCCACTGTTGGGTAAGGACTGTCTCTATAAGTTGCCAACTTGTACTTCTCAAGCGCTTAGTACAGTGCTCTGCACACAGTAAGCGCTCAATAAATACGATTGATGATGATGATGATCAGGTTGTCCCACGGGAGGGCTCACGGTCTTAACCCCCATTTTACAGATGAGGCATGGAGAATAATAATAATAATAATAATGGCATTTGTTTAGCACTTACTATGTGCAAAGCACTGTTCTAAGCGCTGGGGGGATACAATGGGATCAAGTTGTCCCACGTGGGGCTCACAGTCTTAATCCTCATTTTACAGATGAGGTAACTGAGGCTCAGAGAAGTTAAGTGGCTTGCTCAAGGTCACACAGCAGACATGGGGCAGAGCCAGGATTCGAACCCATGACCTCTGACTCCAAAGCCCGGGCTCTTTCCACTGAGCCACGCTGCTTCTCTGCGGGCCCAAAGTCACACAGCTGACAGGCGGCGGACCCGGGGTCACGTCACTTCTCTGTCCCTCAGTGACCTCATCTGTAAAATGGGGATTAAGGCTGTGACCCCCCCCAACATGGGACAACCTGATTACCTTGTTTCTCCCCCAGTTCTTAGAACAGTGTTTGGCACATAGTAAGCGCTTAACGGATGCTATCATCATCACCTCTCTTCCGTGGCTTGCAACTCACCTTTAAGAGACTAAATTGGCAGAGTGCAGAGAGAAGCATAAAGCAGCGGGACGAGGGACTCCATGCTGCCACGGGAAGAGATAAATAGTGCCATTCTGACTCATGTCGTGCATAAAAATAGCTCGGAGGAACAGAAGACAAAAGAGGGAGAATGGGAAAAAAATGGTGAATGGGACTTCCAGGTGAATTGACTTTTTTTTTTTACAGAGGTGGAGAGAAAACCATGGTCTCTCCTCATTCGACAGTGCGACGCCACAAGCCGGGAGATATTTCCAATAGCTATAGACGGCGCGCTGTCATCGTCACCTCTGTAGTTTTGAGGGAATCCCGGTTCCCCACACCCAGGCACGGCCTCATCACTTTCCAGGATTTTCCAGACCTGCCCAGTAGCAGCACAGGTTGGAGAGGCAGAAGGACCTGGGTTCTAATCCCGGCTCAGGGATAAGTGTGTGAGCCCCACGTGGGACAGGGACTGTGTCCAACCCGATGGGCCTGTATCGACCCCAGCGCTTAGAACAGCGCTTCGCACATAGTAAGCGCTTAACAGGTACCATAATAATAGTCATTTTTATTAAACGCCCCAGATGGGTGGAGGCCAAGTGGGATGACCAAGGAGAGATTGAAAATGCAGGAGAAGAACAAGAGGAAGGAAAGGGAGAGTCCTCAGGGGACTAATAACCAAAGAAGCAATAATAACTAGAGCAAAGGTTCAGGTGAGAAAAAACATCCCCCACCCTTCTTCAAAACACACTTAGTTTGGACAATGGGGCAAAAATTTGGACCGATTCTCCGCTCACCCCAAAACCGTTCACTTTTCCCCATTCAAGCCAAGGCACCGTAGGATTTGACAAAGTCAAATGGAACTATTACCTTCTGCCAAAGCGTAAATGGATTTTCCTCCATATATAGCTGCTATATTCCTCTAAAGACTCCTTTGGATCCATTATTCTGCATGTGTAGTAATAATACTATGCATTGTATATTCTGGAGCAGTTACAATAATAATACCAGAGTCCCACTGAAATCAGATTTAAAAATGTTATGTAGTTGCTGTGAATATGCGGTAAACACTTCACCAAAGTGAATAACAGCCCTTTACAATTTCCAAGGAAAGGGAAAAACACCAAATGGGGTTAATTCACATTAGGGGCTAATGGTCCACACACCTTCGTGTTTGAAAGCAATGCAAACACAAAAAGCCTTTCAAAGAGAGGCACTTTCGACTTCATTTAAAAATAAGCTTCTTTCTAAACCATTTTTACAGGCTCTTCCAAGTTGCCGAGTTTCGGGCAAAAATTTAAACTCCAACACCCGTCGGTCACCTCGGGAAAGGACCAGGCCGAAGGATACGGCGTGCGGAATCGGGGCCGTGGAACCCGAGCGGGAAACGGATTCGTTTTCCCCGAGTCTAACCGAGCGACTCTAAGCCGGGTTAGATTTTCACTAATCAATCGATCGATCGTATTTATTGAGTGCTCTCTGTGTAAAGCCCTCGAGAGAGGAAAATACAACAGAGTTGGCAGGTACGTTCCCCGCCCACGACGAGCTCACGGTCTAGAGGAGGGGAAAGACGTGAATATAAATGACTATATGGATATGGACATAAATGCCGTGGGGCTGGGAGCCAACTTGTACTTCCCAAGCGCTTAGTACAGTGCTCTGCACACAGTAAGTGCTCAATAAATACGATTGATTGATTGAGAGGGGGATGAATAAGTTTCACGAAGGAGTTTCTGTTTGATGGGGAGGTGGGTGGGCAACCACCGGAGGTTCTTGAGGAGTGGGGAAACGTGGCCTGAATGTTTCGTAGAATAATGATCCAGGCAGCAGAGTGAAGTATGGACTGGCGTGGGGAGAAACTGAGGCAGGGAGGCCAGCAACGAGGCCGGCTGGCAATCGAGGCCGGATAGGATGAGGGCTTGGATTAACGAGGCAGCGGTTTGGATGGAGAGGAGAGGGCGGACTTTAGTGATGTGGTGAAGGCGGGCCCGACAGGATTTAGTGATGGGCTGAATGAGAGAGAGAGGAGGCAAGGATGATGCCGAGGTTACGGGCTGGTGAGGCCCCCGGCCCACGTCATCCCCCGGGCCTGGAATGCCCTCCCTCTGCCCATCCGCCAAGCTAGCTCTCTTCCTCCCTTCAAGGCCCTGCTGAGAGCTCACCTCCTCCAGGAGGCCTTCCCAGACTCTACCCCTTCCTTCCTCTCCCTCTCTCCATCCCCCCCATCTTACCTCCTTCCCTTCCCCACAGCACCTGTATATATGTATATATGTTTGTACATATTTATTACTCTATTTATTTATTTTACTTGTACCTATCTATTCTATTTATTTTATTTTGTTAGTATGTTTGGTTTTGTTCTCCGTCTCCCCCTTTTAGACTGTGAGCCCACTGTTGGGTAGGGACTGTCTCTATATGTTGCCGACTTGTACTTCCCAAGCGCTTAGTACAGTGCTCTGCACATAGTAAGCGCTCGATAAATATGATTGATTGATTGACTGATTGAGGCAGCAAGGGTGGCGGTGCCGTCTACAGGGACAGGAAAGTCACAGGGAGGAGAAGGGTTGGGTGGGAAGATGAGGAGTTCCGTTTGGGACCGGTTTAGCCTCAGGTGGCGGGAGGCCATCAGAGTCGAGATACCTCGAAGGCAGGAGGAAACGCGAGACTGCGGAGATACGCAACGGCGTCCTCCTCCAGATGTTGCTTACTACTCGCCCTCCTCATCTAAGGTTGTCTCCTGAAACCGGGGCTCCATTCTGTGGCGCAACAAACCTCGCTACGTCCCACAATGTTTTGGGGTTCCCTAGCGCTGCTCTAGGGAATCAGGGAGGACGGGGACGCTCCAAGGAGCGTTTATATTCCCTTCAAGGCCCTGCTGAGAGCTCACCTCCTCCAGGAGGCCTTCCCAGATTGAGCCCCTTCTTTCCTCTCCCCCTCGTCCCCCTCTCCATCCCCCCGCCTTACCGCCTTCCCCTCCCCACAGCACCTGTATATATGTATATATGGTTGTACATATTTATTACTCTGTTTATTTATTTATTTATTTATTTTACTTGTACATTTCTATCCTACTTATTTTATTTTGTTGGTATGTTTGGTTCTGTTCTCTGTCTCCCCCTTTTAGACTGTGAGCCCACTATCGGGTAGGGACTGTCTCTATGTGATGCCAATTTGTACTTCCCAAGCGCTTAGTACAGTGCTCTGCACATAGTAAGCGCTCAATAAATACGATTGATTGATTGATTGATTGATTGATTGATTGATATTCCCATCTATCTCCCCCTCTGAACTGGAAGCTCCTTGCGGGCTGGGAACGTATCTCCCGACTCTGTTCGTTCATTCAATCGTATTTATTGAGCGCTTACTGTGTGCAGAGCACTGTACTAAGCGCTTGGGAAGTACAAGTTGGCAACATATAGAGACGGTCCGTACCCAACAGTGGACTCACAGTCTAGAAGAGGGAGACAGAGAACAAAACAAAATAAAATAAATAGAATAAATATGTACAAATAAAATAGAGTAATAAATATGTACAAACATATACTCTGTTGCATTCTATTCTCCCCATTGGTCAACCAATACTATTTATTAAGCGCTTACTGGGTGCAGAGTACTGTACCAAGTACTTGGGAGAGTGCACTATAATAGACACGGTCCCTGCCCACAATGATCTTACAATCTAGAGGACTCCCAGGCACTTAGTACAGTGATGTATATATGTTTATACATATTTATTACTCGATTTATTTATTTATTTTACTTGTACATATCTATTCTATTTATTTTATTACGTTAGTATGCTTGGTTTTGTTCTGCGTCTCCCCCGTCTAGACTGTGAGCCCACTGTTGGGTAGGGACCGTCCCTATATGTTGCTAACTTGGACTTCCCAAGCGCTTAGTACAGTGCTCTGCACACAGTAAGCACTCAATAAATACGATTGATTGATTGATTGATGATCATGATGACTGCAGTTTTCTTTTCCTTGCCAAGCGGGTAACCCTCATGTGTTTTTTCTGCTCAAGTTTCCCGAGCACGTGGGAAGGCGGAAAAAAAAAACTGGGTGAGAAATTTTCCAGGCCCATCAAGAAGCTACACTACAAAGGCGCGGAAGGGACTGTGAGCACATTACGGAAACGGAACGTGACCACCCATTATACTGCACTGTAATATAATAATAATAATAATGGCATTTATTAAGCGCTTACTATGTGCAAAGCACTGTTCTAAGCGCTGGGGAGGTTACAAAGTGATCAGGTTGTCCCACATGTGGCTCACAGTCTTAATCCCCACTTTACAGATGAGGTAACTGAGGCACAGAGAAGTGAAGTGACTAGCCCAAAGTCACACAGCTGACAATTGGTGGAGCCGCGATTTGAACCCATGACCTCTGACTCCAAAGCCCGGGCTCTTTCCACTGAGCCACGCTGCTTGCCTGAATGGAGAAGAGACACACTTGGTACAGTGCTCTGCACATAGGAAGCGCTCAACAAATACCATCGATTGACTGATTGACCGAGCCTGGGTTGACCTCAGTCAGTGCAATTGTGAAAGTTGGTGGTGGTAGATACAGTGGTGGCACTGTAAAAAATAATTATTAATTATGGTATTTGTTAAAACGCTTACTAGGTGCCAAGCACTGTACTAAGCGCTGGGGTGGCACCAAGCCATTTGGGGTGGACAGTCCCTTTCCCGCATCCAGAAAATGCTAAGAAGCAGCGTGGTCTAGTGGGCAGATCCCCGGCTTTGCCTCTTGTCTGCTGTGTGACCTTGGGCAAGTCACTTCACTTCTCTTGTAGACTGTGAGCCCACTGTTGGGTAGGGACTGTCTCTATATGTTGCCAATTTGTACTTCCTAAGCGCTTAGTACAGTGCTCTGCACACAGTAAGCGCTCAATAAATACGATTGATTGATTGATTGATAGGGGCTGTCTCTATATGTTGCCAACTTGTACTTCCCAAGCGCTTAGTACAGTGCTCAGCACACAGTAAGCGCTCAATAAATACAATTGATTGATTGATTGATAGGGACTGTCTCTATATGTTGCCAACTTGTACTTCCCAAGCGCTTAGTACAGTGCTCTGCACACAGTAAGCGCTCAATAAATACGACTGATGGATTGATTCTCTGGGCCTCAGGTCCCTCCTCTGTCAAACAGGAATTAAGGCTGCGAGCCCCGGGTGGGACGGGGACCGTGTCCAACCTGATAAGAGAAGCAGCGTGGCTCAGTGGAAAGAGCCCGGGCTTTGGAGTCAGAGGTCAGGGGTTCGAATCCCGACTCCACCACACGTCTGCTGTGTGATTTCGGGCAAGTCACATCACTTCTCTGGGCCTCCGTTCCCTCATCTGTAAAACGGCGATGAAGACCGTGAGCCCCACGTGGGACAACCTGATCACCCTGTATCCTCCCCAGCGCTTAGAACAGTGCTTTGCACACAGTAAGCGCTTAACAAATCCCAATTATTATTATTATTATGAGCTTCTATCTACCCCAGCGTTGTAAGCGCTTAACAAATACCATTATTACCGATTTAAGACTGTGAGCCCCACGTGGGACAACCTGATCACCCTGTATCCTCCCCAGCGCTTAGAACAGTGCTTTGCACATAGTAAGCGCTTAACAAATGCCAACTATTATTATTATTATGAGCTTCTATCTACCCCAGCGTTGTAAGCGCTTAACAAATACCATTATTACCGATTTAAGACTGTGAGCCCCACGTGGGACAACCTGATCACCCTGTATCCTCCCCAGCGCTTAGAACAGTGCTTTGCACACAGTAAGCGCTTAACAAATGCCAATTATTATTATTATTATGAGCTTCTATCTACCCCAGCATTGTAAGCGCTTAACAAATACCATTATTACCGATTTAAGACTGTGAGCCCCACGTGGGACAACCTGGTCACCCTGTATCCTCCCCAGCGCTTAGAACAGTGCTTTGCACATAGTAAGCGCTTAACAAATGCCAATTATTATTATTATTATGAGCTTCTATCTACCCCAGCGTTGTAAGCGCTTAACAAATACCATTATTACCGTTATCCAGTGGAACCCCAGAGACTTCGCAGAGAAATAAGGCGAAGAGGGCCATCGGTTCGGCCACCACGGGGGTTTAGGGTTCACTGCCTCACCAGTGTCTTCCGGGGGTCTGTCCCCTCTCCGCGCTCTGCCCGTCCCCAGCGCCGAAGCCGGCGAAGCGACAGGTTCCCCCGGGACCCCTGAAAACCACCGGCTCCCTCGGGGAACGGGCCGGGCCCAGACCCATCACCCCATTCAGCAGACGCCACCTCCGAGGCCGTCCGGACGGTGACGGGTCTGTGTTTGGCCAGATCATCATCACCAATCGTATTTATTGAGCGCTTACTGTGTGCAGAGCACCGTACTAAGCGCTTGGGAAGTACAAGTTGGCAACATATAGAGACAGTCCCTGCCCAACAGCGGGCTCACGGTATTCTTCAACTGTCGAGGAGGCCGACTTTCCTACGCCGCAGAGTCCCTCTCCAGCCCCGAGAAAGTGAAATGTTTTGACTTGGCAGCCCCTGACAACACCAAGTAAACAAGCCGCAGGCAACTAATAAAAAAAAGGTGTAAATTCGCTTGAAAATAAAAAAAGGGCAGCGGAATAGTTGTCGCTGTAATGCAAGGCTGGAGGGAAAAAAAAAAACAACAAAAAAACTTGTCATGACATTTGCAGATCCTGTAAGTGGTGTGACAGAGCCGTGCCAGGCCTGAATGGGGTCTAGAGACCCCCGAGTTCTCTCTTTAGGTTGGGCACTTTAATGTGAGGGTTGCAGGGAAGCTCAGCGGCACCTCGCCGCTCCCCGAGGTTTGAATCATCATCATCATCAATCGTATTTATTGAGCGCTGACTGTGTGCAGAGCACTGTACTAAGCGCTTGGGAAGTACAAGTTGGCAACTTATAGAGACAGTCCCTACCCAACACAGTCTAAAAGATTTGCTCCAATTCATTCAATCATAGCTACCGAGTGCTTACCACGTGCAGAACACAGTACTAAGCGCTTGGGAGAGTCCACCAGAACAATAAACGGACCCATTCCCTGCCCACCACGAGCTTCCCGTCTAGAGGACGAGCGGCTCCTCACCCCCATCCTTTCCCCGCGATCCCCGGCTCCCGACGAGCTTCTTCCGTTGACATTGCCTCGCCGTAATTCCAGGTTTCAGCCCAATGAGCACGTTTCCCCTGCTCCGTTTATTGCAATTACGAAACTTCAGAGAAAACAGCATTTTCCAAAAAGACGGGCGCCGCTCCTCTCCGGGCTTCCCACGGTAAATAAAGGGCGACCTTGGGGGGGGGGGTCCAGAGATGGGGGGAGAGGGGTCCCCCTCCTCGGCCACCCCCTTCGGGAGGGCAACCTCGCGGGGTTCGGAGTCTCCCGCCGTCCGCCGGCGGATGGAGGAGGGCTGGCTTTTGTGATGCAAATCTCTACTTTCGACTCCGGGGTAATTACAGTATTTTAACGTACCTTTCTCCTGCTCGGTAGTAAGTTTCTCCTGGGCATAGTCCACGTCAAAAATGTACCGGTAAAAGCACAGTTGGGTATACAGGGCCTTGTCGGAAAACTGCAACGGAACAGAACATAAATGAGGCCCTCTGTTGGGGAAGGGGGAAAAGAAAAGCTTCCTCCTAACAGGGTACGTTCCCTAATACCGACTTCTATATTAAACCACATATCAAAAAAATGAAAAAAAAAAAAGGGGGAGGGGGTGAGGAATACTAATGGTTCCTTTCTGTACCGTAGGTTCCCTTCATAATTCCCAGTAAATCCTGCCACTCGGATCACAGATTGCTACTTGCGGAGCGGCAGGCTGATTGTCCGCGCTGTCAAAAAAACGGATTTTGTCAAATTGAAAATTCCTAGGCACCTGCGACAATTTGCACTGCTAATTGGGAAAAGTGGTACCCTCGGGCGCCCGGGAACTCTGGCCGCGCGGGCGGGAAGTTAAATCGTCGCCGAAGGCTGGTTAACGTTCGCTGCTCCGCTGTTCTCCCCGCTTCGGGCCGGAGCCAGGGTTCCTCTGGGTGTGTGACCTTAGGCTAGTCACTCCACTTAACGATAATAATGATGATGATGACGGTATCTGCCCGGCGCTTCCTAGGTGCCAGGCACTGAACTAAGCGCTGGGGTGGATGTAAGCAAATCGGGTTGGACACAGTCCTTGTCCCACGCGGGGCTCGTGGTTGTGATCCCCGTTTTACAGATGAGGCAACTGAGGCTCAGAGAAGTGACGTGACCTGCCCCAGGTCACACAGCAGACGAGTGGCAGAGCCGGCATTAGAACCCATGACCTTCCCGTGCTCTATCCGCCACGCCGCTTCCGATTTCTCTGGGCCTCAGTTCCCTCACCTGTAAGATGGGGATGAAGACTGTGAGCCCCATATGGGATAGGCGCTGTGTCCAACCCCATTAGCCTGTACCTACCCCAGAGCCTACTAAAGTGCTTGCCATTTAGTAAATGCTGAACAAATACAAAAGTAATTATTATTATGATTCTTATATGGGTACAGAAGGGCCGTATATGGAGAAGTACTTCCCAAGCGCTTAGTACAGTGCTCTGCACATAGTAAGCGTGCAATAAATACGATTGATGATGATGAGAAGGATGGTTCAGACCCAGGAAATATTCCAACTCCCTTATGGGGCTCAGACCCTAACGTGGGGTGACAGTTCCGCTTTGGACCAATTCCCACAGTTGCCTTCCCTTTCCCACGCCATGAAACGACACGTATCCCATCCACTCCCCAAGGCCAAGACGGCTCCTCCAAATACATTGGCATACGCTTACACCACTACGCGTTCAGGAAGAGGGGTGGATATAAAAGAATGGCCACAGGTGCATCACACCTGGGGAATCTCCCACTAACAGCCCCTCAATTTATAATACTAATGATAATTCTGGAATTTGTTAAGTGCTTCCCATGTGCAAGCCACTGTACTAAGCTCTGGGGTAGAAGAAGCAAATCGCTTTGGACACGGTCCCTGTCTTCTAGACTGTGAGCCCGATGCTGGGCAGGGATTGTCTCTATTTGTTGCTGAATTGTTCTTTCCAAGTGCTTAGTACAAGCACTCAATCAATCAATCAATCCTACCTATTGAGCGCTTACTGTGTGCAAAGCACTGCACTAAGCGCTTGGGAAGTACAAGTTGCCAACATACAGAGACAGTCCCTACCCAACAGTGGGCTCACAGTCTAAAAGGGGGAGAGAATAACACTGAATGAATGAATGTCCCACGAGGGGCTCACAGGCCCCATTTTACAGAGGAAGGAACTGAGGCCCAGAGAAGTGAAGTGACTTGCCCAAGGTCACCCAGCAGACAAGTGGCGAGGCTGGAATTAGAACCCAGGACTTTCTGATTCTCAGGCCCGGGCTCCAGCCACCACAGCATCTCTTTCTTTCTTTCGTGGAGAGAGACAAAGCGTCCCCGCCAACTTTCACTCTAGAACCCACTGCATTTTGTCTTTGCCAGTTACAGCGATCCATCGGCGGTATTTAATGAGCACTTACTAAGTGCCAAGCCCTGTACTAAGCATTTGGGAAGACAGTACAAGAACCAGTGGGCACATTCCCACATTCCCACATTTTTAGACTGTGAGCCCACTTTGTAGACTGTGAGCCCCCTTTTTAGACTGTGAGCCCACTGTTGGGTAGGGACTGTCTCCATACGTTGCCAATTTGTACTTCCCAAGCGCTTAGTACAGTGCTCTGCACATAGTAAGCGCTCAATAAATACGATTGATGATGATGATGATGATTCCCTACCCATAACAAGCTTACAGTCAGAATGGGCTCTCTCCCTACCAACGCTCAACGGCCTATGGAGTCGACATCTCTTACTAGGTTCGATCCAATCAATCAATCAATCGACTGTATTTACTGAGCTTTTACTGTGTCAAGCCCTGTACTGAGCGCCTGGGAGAGTCCAACGGAAGAAGAACAGACCCATTCCCTGCCACAGTGAAGTCAGTCTTGAGGGGGAGACGGACATTCATACGAATAAATAAAATTACAGATATGTACATAAGTGTTGGGGCACATAAATAAAGGGAGAAAATCAGGGTGACTCAGTAGGGAGTGGGAGAAAAGGAAATGAGGATATAGGGAAGGCCTCTTGGAGATGTGTCAGTGCTAAAACCTGAGATGGGAGTGTGCAGCTAAGGCATGGAGGGAGAGTAGTGGCCTAGTGGAAAGAGCCTGGGCGTCAAAGGATGTGAGTTCTAATCCCGGCTCCACCGCAAGTCCGCTGTGTGACCCTGGGCAAGTCACTTAACATCTCTGTGCCCCAGTTACAGTTAGGAAAATGGGGATTAAGACTGTGAGCCCCACGTGGGGACAGGGGCTGCGTCCGGCCTGATTACCTTGCTCGTAGCCCAGCGCTCAGAATGGTGCTTGGCATGTAGTCAGTGCTCAACAAATACCACGGTTATTCTTATTATTATTAGATCCAGCCACTCTCGAGTTGCTGAAATTTGTCTGGTGGAAGCAGAGCGTAAGGATATAATAGCAATGTACCTAGCCCAGGGCATCCCACAGAGTAAATGCTTAATCGATACCACAATTATCATCATTATTATAGAGTTAATGACAAGGAGAAAAAAAAGGGAATCGGGTAATATTAAGTAAAGAAAAAAAATAAATCTCAGTCAAAGGCATCTTAGGTCAGGCCGGTGTCAAATCCATGGGCCACTCAGCTGGAGAAGTGGGCTGGCCTAGTGGCTACGGCCCGGGGCTGGGAGTCAGAGGATCCGGGTTCTAATCCCGGCTCCTCCACTTAATAATAATGATAATGGCATTTATTAAGCGCTTACTATGTGCAAAGCACTGTTCTAAGCACTTGTCTGCCGTGTGACCTTGGCTGAGTCACTACACTTCTCCGGGCCCCGGTTCCCTCACCTGCAAAATGGGGATTCCTGCTTAAACTGTGAGCCCCACGTGGGACCCGGCGCTTAGTACAGCGCAGCGCTTTCCGATTACCATCATCATCAATCGTATTTACTGAGCGCTTACTATGTGCAGAGCACCGTACTAAGAGCTTGGGAAGTCCAAGTTGGCAACATATAGAGACAGTCCCTACCCAACAGTGGGCTCACGGTCTAAAAGGGGGAGACAGAGAACAAAACCAAACATACTAACAAAATAAAATAAATAGAATAGATATGTACAAATTAAATAAAATAAATAAATAAATAGAGTAAAAAAATATGTACAAACATATATACAGGTGCTGTGGGGAAGGGAGGGAGGTAAGATGGGGGGATGGAGAGGGGGACGAGGGGGAGAGGAAGGAAGGATTACCACAAGGATTATTATTATTATCATTACCGCGTTGGCCACACCATGGCTACGAAGCCAGTTTATAATCCAGTTTATAATCCAGAAGACTCTCAGCACCACCCAGCTTACCGCCGGACCCAGTTACTCCACTGGGAAGGTTGGAAACTTCTCGGGCTCTTCCCCTCGGAGCCTATAAATATCAGGCCATCAGAACAAACCCTCTGAGCCAATTCATTCATCAACTCTGGCTATTGTCTCTAGATGGGCATGTTAGAGGCAGTCATTTTCTTCACCTGAACCTATTTTTAAAGACTAGTCACCTAGGAGCCTATTTTATTTCTTATTAGCTATTCTGCAATATGCATCATCATTATACTATTATATGCCGGTTATTTTTAGCAAATCCTGATTACCGCTTCCTGAGGGAAAAAAAAGGAGGAGGAGGAGGAGGACGACAGCGATTAAGTTATTTGTTTAGTTTTTTAGATTCGGCAGTAATTGCTAGTACACATCTCCCTGACTGCACTCTTGCAGCAGGTTGAATGGAACACTGAAATTACCTCCTTCATAATAGTTTGTTTTGATAATGTATTGTGTGGGGAGATGATGAGAAACAGTTGCTGTCAATTTGATTAGCCATTATATTTTTATGTTAATTGCCACCATTGGGTCCGTTCTGTTTAGTGTCACCATAGAAGCCATACAATGTTAGCATAAATAACAAATTGGAGTAAATTAGGAAGATATATTTTTGCCAATTCATTTTAATTGCCCTGCAGTCCTTCCGTTGGTTAACGCAGCTGTTGACCCATAATAAGCGCTAGGTCAATATAGCTGCTTGTCAATTCAGAAATGCAAAGTGCTGTGTTGCTGGTAATGGATATATGAGAACCTTTGCCAGCCAACTGAAGCAGGAGAGTGACAACCCACAGGATGGAATAACGCGTCAGCTATGGAGTTGAATGACCTGATATTAGTTGATGGGCTAATTGAAAGTCACTGCTTAAATGGATGAGAAAAACACACACACACACACACACACACACAAAAAGAAAAAAAATATATACATGTATATGTACACATACACACAGACAAAATACTAATAAAAAGAGTACTACTCTTCTGCTTCCTGTCTCTCTCTGGCAATTCATAACCTAGCTGAAGACAAAAAAGCCCCATGACACTTTGAACGTCGGATGGTCCGGAGTGGCTTTCGGGAACACGTGGGGGGAAAAGGAAATCAATGAATTACGGTAACTGTTAGGCGCTTACCAATTAATAATCCAGTTCAAAACTCAAAACCGCTTGAGACTTTGAGTGTCAGATAGTTGGGAGTGGATTTCGGGAACACGGGGGGAAAAGGAAATCAATAAATTAGGGTATTCGTTAAGTGCTCGCTGTGTGTCGAGCACTGGGGTAGATATACAAGATCATCGGGTCCCGCGTGGGGCTCACAAAAGGAGAGAGGACAAAGTATTGAACCCCCATTTTGCAGACGGTGAAACTGAGGCCCAGAGAAGGGATGTGATTTGCCCAGATCACACAGCAGGCAATGAAAACGAGGATAACGACTGTGGTATTTGAGCCCGTCTTCTAGACTGTGAGCCCGTTATTGGGTAGGGACTGTCTCTGTCTGTTGCCAAACTGTACTTTCCAAGCGCTTAGTACAGTGCTCTGCACACAGTAAGCGCTCAATAAATACGATTAAATTTGATAAGGGCTTAGTATGTGCCGGGCCAGGTGGTTGATGCAAGTTAATCAGGTTGGACATGGTCCCTGTCTCGCATGGGGCATACAGTCCAAGTAGGAGGGACAGCAGGTATTGACTCTCCATTTTGCAGTCGAGGAAACTGAGGCGCAGCGAAATGACTTGCCCAAGGTCACACGGCAGGTAATTGGGGGAGTCAGGATTAGAGCCCAAGTCCTTTGACTCTCAGGCCTGTGCTTTTTCCACTAGGCCAAGCTGCTCCTCAAGGAAGATGTTACCTCTAGCGGAGATGTGCGCCGAAAATAACACCACTTTTGTTTTCTTGATTTTATACCATTAATTTAGGATGACTTGTAGGTAGGTGGGTTTTTTTCTTCTTCTTTTTTTTGATTTTCATGATCCTTTCTCCTTTGGCTTTGATGATAAATTCTTCTAATCAAGAAAACCTGACACCCTCCAGTCTTCTTTGAGATCTTCAGCTACGCTTTTTCCCCCCACTTAAAAGCTCATTCTGACTGTACGAGATTGGATGGAAAATACTTCAAGGAAATAAGATGATATTTTAACATTTCTCTCTCTCTCTCTCTCTAGCTTTCACTTATTCGTTTAAAATGTTCGATTTCTTCCTCCTTCTTTGAAAATTGCATTCTCTGAGGGAGGGGTTCGCAATCGGGCTTCTCTTCCTGCAGCCTTTATGGCTAGAACATCATGTGCCAAAGCCACTGTGATTCACTGAGGAAACAGCTCCCGTTTGTGCCATGGCCTGCATTCTAGTTCGCTGCATGGGAAAGGGCATCTTTAAAAAAGACCCCGACAAAATAGCACACAGATGCCGGAGGAGAATCAGAGTCCAAAAGGAGGGCGTAAAAATGAAGTTTTTCCACCGACTTTCGTCGCGGGGCGCGGGTAAAGGACTTTAATGTCACTCTTTAAAAACGAACGTTACTCCCCGGAATAGCCCGTCACATCCCTCAGGATTCGGCTGTGCAAACCTCATCCCGTCTCCTCGCGACGGGTTTGCCGGACAAGGAGAGTCGCTCGGTTTTCCTGCCCAAACCGAAACTGGTTCCTTGCCTCTAAGATTGATAAAAGACTGATTTCCACTAGTGAAGGAGGGGAGAGAAATATTCTTTGGAAGTGGCTTGAGAGAGCTCATTAGCTCAGCGATGAGAAAAGGGACGCTGGGAGATTTCTAGATTAAACTTGGGGTTCTTTGAGCTCCTAGGAGGAAACGGGCCAGAGATTGAGCACTTTTATTTAGCTGCCTAAAGGAGGATTAATTTCACCAGCCTGTTTTTTTTTTTTTTTTTTACCTTGGACACTTTTCTCGTTGCTTTACGGAGGGAATTTTAAGGGAGATGGCTTCCTGCCCATCTCTTTCCTGGGAAGAAAGGAAGACGGAAGAAAGGAAAGTGCCACTGTCAGAGAGGCTGGGAGAACATGAGAGGAGGGGTGAGTGGAAAAAAAGCTTCCGAGAAAAGCCACGATAGCCCAAGTCAAAACGCCGAATACGGCCCAATATCTCTGAACCGTAAGCTCGTTGTGGGCAGAGAATATTTCTGTTTATTGTTCTACTGTCCTCTCCCAAGTGCTTAGTAATAATAATAATAATGATGGCATTTATTAAGCGCTTACTATGTGCAAAGCACTGTTCTAAGCGCTAGTACGGTGCTTTGCACACAATATGCACAATTTATTCCTTCAATTGTATTTGTTCAGTGCTTACTGTGAGCACAGCGCAGTACAACAACAGAGAGTGACGATCCCTGACCACAGTGAGCTCAAAGTCTACAGGACAGTCTCGATAAACACAACTGATAAAACAAGGTGGACAGTGGGGCAGGGAGCCAAGCAAAACTAAAGAGGATCAGCAGACCAAGAATGGGCAGGAACAACGGAAAGAGTGCGCTGAATCCTTATTCTTTTCTTAATGGCATTTGTTAAGCGCTTACTATGTGCCGGGCACCGTACAAAGCTCATGGAAGACACAGCTAATCAGGTGGGACACAGTCCCTGTCACACATGGGGCTCAGCTAATAAAATCCCCATTTTCCAGATGGGGTAACTGAGGCCTACGGAAGTGAAGTGGCCAAAGTCGGGTAGCAGACAAGTGGCGGAAGCGGGGTTAGAACCCAGGTCCTTCTGATTCCCAGACCCGTGCTCTATCCATTAGGCTGCACCGCTTCTGTTATCACCCCCGCCATCAACGGCAAGAAAACCTTTCTGTCAGTGGATGAGGATAACTTCTCTATTCCAGTATTTTTGGTCTAGGTATAATAATAATAATAATAATGGCATTTATTAAGCGCTTACTATGTGCAAAGCACGGTTCTAAGCGCTGGGGGGATACAAGGTGATCAGGTTGTCCCACATGGGGCTCACAGTCTTCATCCCCATTTTCCAGATGAGGGAACTGAGGCCCAGAGAAGTGACTTGCCCAAAGTCCCACAGCTGACAAGAGGCGGAGCCGGAATTTGAACCCATGACCTCTGACTCCAAAGCCCGGGCTCTTTCCACTCAGCCACGATCAAACTATTAACCAGCTTTCATTCGTGCACTCGTATTTACTGAGAGCTTACTGTGTGCAAAGCACTATTATTAAGGGCTTGGGAGAGTACAATTGTACTTGTACTCGAACTGTACTTTTGAAGCGCTTAGTACAGTGCTCTGCCCTCAGTAAGCGCTCAGTAAATATGATCGAATGAATGAAAACAATATAAACAGACACAGTCCCTGCCCACAGTGAGCTTAAGTCTAGAGGGGGAGACGGACGTTAATGTAAATAAAGAAATGACAAGTGGTGTGGGGCTGGGGGGGGAGGATGAATAAAGGGAGCAAGTCAAGGTGGTGCAGAAGGGAGTGGGAGAAGGGGAAAGGAGGGCTTAGTGAGGGAAGGCCTCTTGGAGGAGGTGGGCCTTCAGGAAGGCTTTGAAGTGGGGGAACTTACTATGTGCTCTGCACATAGTAAGCGCTCAATAAATACGATTGATGATGAAGTGGGGGAGAGTCACTGTCTGTCGGATACGAGGAGGGAGGGCGTTCCTGGCCGGGGCAGGATGGGAGCGAGAGGTCGGCGGCGAGATGGACGAGATGGAGGCCCAGGGAGAAGGTTGGCATTACAGGAGCCAACTGTGCGGGCTGTGTAGCTCAGTGAAAAGAGCGCGGGCTTTGGAGTCAGAGGTCATGGGTTCAAATTCCGGTTCCGCCACTTGCCAGCTGTGGGACTTTGGGCAAGTCACTTCACTTCTCTGGGCCTCAGTTCCCTCATCTGTAAAATGGGGTATATATAACCTGTATATATGTTTGTACAGATTTATTACTTATTTCCCCCCACTCCTCTCCCCCGCCCCCCCCACCCTACATCCTCCCCACAGCACCTGTATATATGTTTGTACGGATTTATTACTCTATTTTACTGGTGCATATTTACTGTTCTATTTATTTTATTTTGTTAATGTGTTTTGTTGTCTGTCTCCCCCTTCTAGACTGTGAGCCTGCTGTTGGGTAGGGACCGTCTCTAGATGTTGCCAACTTGGACTTCCCAAGCGCTTAGTACAGTGCTCTGCACACAGTAAGTGCTCAATAAATACGATTGAATGAATGAATGAGAGCAGTGAGGTGAGCTAGGAGGGCACGAGGCGATCGAGGGCTCTAAAGCCAGTGGTGAGGACTTTCTGTTGGATGTGGAGGCAGATAATAATAATAATAATGATGGCATTTATTAAGCGCTTACTATGTGCAAAGCACTGTTCTAAGCGCTGGGGAGGTTACAAGGTGATCAGGTTGTCCCACGGGGGGCTCACAGTCTTCATCCCCATTTTACAGATGAGGGAACTGAGGCACAGAGACGTGAAGTGACTTGCCTGAAGTCACACAGCTGACGAGTGGTGGAGCCGGGATTTGAACCCGTGACCTCTGACTCCGAAGCCCGGGCTCTTTCAACTGAGCCACGCTGCTTCTCAGGATGCCCTGAGCAGACTCAATCCACCAACAGCACTAGTTCCTGAACAGAGTCGGAAGCCACGACTCTGACCCTCAAGGCGCTTAGGGGCGAGTGCACATCGGATGGTCTGTTACGCGTCCACCAGATCGCGGCTTTAATTTTCATATTTTGCTCCGTTCCCTGTTCCTCAGCTTTTACCGCACCGTGAAGGACGGTTTTACTTGAATCTTGGCCTTTCTGAACAAAGCAGCAGCCCAAACACACCTACACACCTCCAAGTCGGCCATGATCGATTCGGGCAAAGAAATAAAGCCTCATCCTCGGATCTCTCGTTCCTCAATTCCCACACGGGAGAACGTTAAGGCCGCGAGAGGCGGTGGCAAGAAAAACCTATAAAAGTTGATCCAGAGACGGATACAAAGCGTGGAAAGCGGATGAGTAAACCATCTCGGTTTCTTCCCCGTCTCTGCCTTTTTTTTTCCCCCACTTTTATTACAAATGTGGAACAACAGAGAGTAAGGACACCGGTTTGCCAACAGCTCCGCGCTGCTTTGCAAAGGAAATCATTTCTATAGGCTTCGGAAATAACTTATTTGGATTACTTCAATTAGCTCTAATTCAAAACAGTGGCACCACTCCATTAATCAGACGCTTGTGAGGGTTACTTTTCCAAGAAGTCTTTTGGGTAATTTGATTAGAAGGAATGGCGGGGCACATTATCAACTGATTTTCAGTACGTCCATCAAGTAGACAATTTAGGGCTAGTTCTTGGTAACGATGGATTTTTTTTTTTATTATTATTTTTTTAAACTGGTAATTTCTGTTCCTAGAATCTCTCCTCGCCTACTGGGAGACTTCGATCGTTCATTCAGTCGTATTTACAGAGCGCTTACTGGGTGCAAAGCACTGTACTAAGCGCTTGGGAGAGGACGAAACAACGGAAGACGGACACACTCCCCGCCCACAGCGAGCTCACACCCTGCTGCGTCGTCGATGCTCCGGGATCTGTGACATTTTATTTTTGCCCCATCCCCACGCTACTTAGGTACATACTTTTAAATTATATATTATAAATTATTTATTTATAGCAATGTCGGTCTCCCCCTCTAGACTGTAAGCTCGTCACGGGCAGGGAGCCTGTCTGCTAATTCTGTTATGTTGTACTCTCCCAATCAATCAATCGTATTTATTGAGCGCTTACTGTGTGCAGAGCACTGTACTAAGCGCTTGGGAAGTACAAGTTGGCAACATAACTGTACCAAGCGCTTAGTACAGTGCCCTGCACATACTAAGCCCTCAAACACCACTGATTGACGGATTGATTGACTCAGTCGCCCAAGTCTGAGTTGGCAACGGGGAATATCTGTGTCGTGAGAAGCTTTTCTCTCTTCCTTTCCTCGCTTTCCTTCCCTTGGAATGATGCGGTAATTAAAACCTAATTATTATCTTCATTTTAAACAAAACCTAAAGTGAATACCAATTAATAACAACATACTAATGAGCATCTGCTGTGATGCAATTGAATATGAATGTGCTGAAAATTTCGGGTAATTGAATTTCTCCCCCCCCACTCCCCAAACCCTCCCAAGAGAAGAGTTGCCGGGTGCATTTTGCTGGTAGCAGGTTATTATATAGAATGTACATCATTTTCGATCGAGTTGTTCCCTGCATGACAATTTCCAGGAGAGGAGAGAGGGCCAGGCTTGTAGCGAATCAATACCACCCTTGAACCGAGGCAAAGCACCTACTGAATCAGACGATGAGGACGGAATTCCTCTTTTCTCCCTTGTTTTCCACGATCCTAGCTTTCCGCCCTAATCCTTCTCTATCCAGGCCTTAAAAAGTTAGCTCTGTATTTTTTTTTTAAACGGTATCTGTTCGGGGCTTACTATGGGCCAGGAATTATATTAAGCGCTGGTGTAGATACAAGATAATCGGGTTGGACACGATCCCTGCGCCCCACATGGGGCTCACAGTCTTCATCCCCATTTTAGAGATGAGGTGACTGAGGAAGTGAAGAAGATCGCACGGCAGACACGTGGCGGAGCCGGGATTAGAACCCACGACCTCTCACTCCCAGGCCCCGCTTCCTCCTGACTCGACCGCACCGAGAGTGAGGTCGTTTCACCGTGATTAAAAAGCAAAGAATTTCCTGCCCCTAGGAAACTGGATTTCCCTCAGAAATTCAAGGGAGGAAGCGGTTGGGACTCCCTGAGCTGGATTTCACTGAATCAGGAAGTTGGACGGTGGAAAATATCATTAAGATCAAGGGGTGGAGGGGGACTCGGATAATAATAATAATGCGATGGCATTTATTAAGCGCTTACTATGTGCACAGCACTGTGGATGAGTTCACGGACGAGAAATCCATAAAGGGTATGTTGAAGGGGGAAGAATTAGGCATGTCCGACGGCGGGTGTCCAAACATGAGGGGAAGCAGCAAGGCCTAGTAGTGGGAGTCAGAAGGACCTGGGTTCTAATCCCGGCTCCGCCCCTTATCTGATGTGTGACCTCGGGCAAGTCACTGAACTACTCTGTGCCTCAGTTCCCTCAGCTGTACAATGGGGATGAAGACCGTGAGCCCCACGTGGGACGGGGATTGCGTTTCCCCACTCCTAAGGACCTCAGTGCTTAGTAAGTGCCTGGCACACAGTAAGTGCTTAAGGAATACCATAATTATTCATTATTATTGTGACTCTGTGCCTCAGTTCCTTCATCTGTACAATAGGGATGAAGACCGTGAGCCCCATATGGGACAGGGACTGTGTCCCCTCTTTCATTCATTCATTCAATCGTATTTATTGAGCGCTTACTGTGTGCAGAGCACTGTACTTTTAGACTTTTAGACTGTGAGCCCACTGTTGGGTAGGGACTGTCTCTATATGTTCCCGACTTATACTTCCCAAGCGCTTAGTACAGTGCTCTGCACACAGTAAGCGCTCAATAAATACGATTGATTGATTGATTGATTGTACTAAGCGCTTGGGAAGTACAAGTTGGCAACATATAGAGACAGTCCCTACCCAACAGTGGGCTGGACCTCAGCGCTTAGTAAAGTGCCTGGCGCACAGTAAAGGATACCATAATTATTCATTATTATTATGACTCTGTGCCTCAGTTCCCTCATCTGTAAAATGGGGATGAAGACCGTGAGCCCCATGTAGGACAGGGACTGATTCTATCTATCCCAGAGCTTAATACAGAGGCTGGCCCAACATAAGCGCTTAGATCCCACAGTTCTTATTATTGGGGTGCATGCCCAAGGGCCAACCATTCCCGCCCCTCCAAACATCACCATCATCAATCATATTTATTGAGTGCTTACTGTGTGCAGAGCACTGTACTAAGCGCTTGGGAAGTACAAACTGGCAACATATAGAGACAGCCCCTACCCAACAGTGGGCTCACAGTCTAAAAGGGGGAGACGGAGAACAAAACCAAACATACTAACAAAATAAAATAAATAGAATAGATATGTACAAGTAAACTAAATAGAGTAATCCTCATCATCATCATCAATCGTATTTATTGAGTGCGTACTATGTGCAGAGCACTGTACTAAGCGCTTGGGAAGTACAAATTGGCGACATATAGAGACAGTCCCTACCCAACAGTGGGCTCACAGTCTAAAAGGGGGAGACAGAGAACAAAACCAAACATACTAACAAAATAAAATAAATAGAATAGATATGTACAAGTAAACTAAACAGAGTAATCCTCATCATCATCATCAATCGTATTTATTGAGCGCTTACTATGTGCAGAGCACTGTACTAAGCGCTTGGGAAGTACAAATTGGCGACATATAGAGACAGTCCCTACCCAACAGTGGGCTCACAGTCTAAAAGGGGGAGACAGAGAACAAAACCAAACATACTAACAAAATAAAATAGAATAGATATGTACAAGTAAAATAAATAGAGTAATAAATATGTACAAACATATATCCATATATACAGGTGCTGTGGGGAAGGGAAGGAGGTAAGATGTGGAGGATGGAGAGGGGGACGAGGGGGAGAGGAAGGAAGGGGCTCAGTCTGGGAAGGCCTCCTGGAGGAGGTGAGCTCTCAAACATGCTGTGGCCGTTGTCAAAGTCGGGAAAAATGGCAGCTCCGACCCACGAGAAACATGCTGGAAGTGCTTGCCTCGCCCGCCGTTACCGCGGGGACCGAGTGAGGTGGGAGAAACAGAGAGGTTCAGGAGCATTTCTAGTTTAGCCCAGGTAGGCATCCACTGCACGCCGTGGGGAGCTGGATCTGGCTTCCACACGCGGAGCCCCTCCGCGATCCTTTTCCCTGTCAGGCTCGCACGGATCCCTCCATCCCGCTGCGGTGAGATGATTTTTTTTGCGTCCCCCCACCCCCGGTTTAACTAACAGGCAAAGAGATGACATCTAGTATGCTTTGTCTCCGGCTGGACGTCTTAATAACCCGTCACGAAGCCTGGGAGAGAAGGATCGGCCGTTACTAATCTCCACGGAAAAGGCCACCGGAAATAACGACGAGGCTGGAGACTCAGCTTGCCCCGGAGGGATCCCGGAATTGGCCATTTTCCCTAGGCCGGGAAAAGCAGGATGGTTTTGGCCCGAACTGGGTTTCCTGCTGTGCTAGATCTGATGTCGAATCCATCGCCACTGTACTGGGAGCCGCAAAGTCACGGGTTCACTGCATGACCGCGGGCAAGTGACTTCACTTCTCAGGGCCTCCATTATCTATTCTATTTATTTTATTTTGTTAGTATGTTTGGTTTTGTTCTCTGTCTCCCCCTTTTAGACTGTGAGCCCACTGTTGGGTAGGGACTGTCTCTATATGTTGCCAACTTGGACTTCCCAAGCGCTTAGTACAGTGCTCTGCACACAGTAAGTGCTCAATAAATACGACTGACGATTACCTCATCTGTGAAATGGGGGTGAAGACTGTGAGCCCCATGTGGGACAAGGACTGTGCCCAACTTGCTTAGCTTTTACCTACCCCAGCGCTCAGTACAGTGCCTGGCGCATAGTAAGCACTTTACATATACCGTAAAATAAATAAGTCCAAGCAGGAGTAATTTGCTGAAACCCTACGGAGTGTGACGGTGCACTGAGTTTGGAAAAGAACGACTTTAACAACAAAAATAATGATGATAATAATAATAATAATAATAATAAATGTGGCATTTTGTTAAGCACTTACTATGTACCAAGTGTTGGCCTGGATACAAGCAAATCTGGTTGGACACAATCCCTGAGGCTCCCAATCTTCGTTCGCTTAACAAATGCAATCACTATTATTAAGTCAATCCCAGGGAAACTCTAGATTCATTCCGGAAATTCTTCTAGACTGTGAGCCCGCTGTTGGGCAGGGACCATCTCTATATGTTGCCAACTTGTACTTCCCAAGCGCTTAGTACAGTGCTCGGCACACAGTAAGCGCTCAATAGATACGATTGAATGAATGAATCTTAATCCCCATTTCACAGCTGAGGTAACTGAGGCCCAGAGAAGTGAAGGGACTAGCCCGAAGCCACGTGGCAGACAAGTGGCGGAGTCGGAATTAGAACCCAGGCCCACGTTCTATCCATCAGGCCAAGCTGCTTCTCTTGAGTAAAGACACATTCCCTGCCCTCAAGGATCTTACAGTCTAACAGGGGAGACGGACGGTCAAACACATTTTGGACTCATGGGAGCAAAAGGAAGAACGTCAGGTGAAAAGTTTTACGAGTATACCCAACTGAACGATCAGAATAAATAACTGAATATACACCAATACAGATATGGAGGGGATGACTAATTAGCGATTTTTCCAAGGTTCTTTTGAGTCTCCTTCTCGCTTTTGGCCATTGTGGGGTCATCAACACCTCTGTTGGAGGATAAAGAAGAGAAGGAAAAGAAGGAAAAGCCCAAAGCAGCCAAGAGAGAACCTCTCCTAATCGGGTCCTAACCAAAACTCGGAGGGAGAAAACTTTCCGGGGCAGAACTGAGGGCCTGCCCACCAGACATCATGTTTAATTATCATCATCATCAATCGTATTTATTGAGCGCTTACTATGTGCAGAGCACTGTACTAAGCGCTTGGGAAGTACAAGTTGGCAACAAATAGAGACAGTCCCTACCCAACAGTGGGCTCACAGTCTAAAAGGGGGAGACAGAGAACAAAACCAAACATACTAACAAAATAAAATAAATAGAATAGATATGTACAAGTTAAAGAAATAAATAAATAGAGTAATAAATCTGTACAAACATATATACAGGTGCTGTGGGGAAGGGAAGGAGGTAAGATGGGGGGATGGAGAGCGGGACGAGGGGGAGAGGAAGGAAGGGGCTCAGTCTGGGAAGGCCTCCAATTATTTAACTAGCACTAATTAGCACTTACTGTGTGCAGAGCACTGTACTAAGTACTTGGGAGAGTACAGTACAACAATAACCAGACACGTTCCCTGCCTGCAACGAGCATGATGAAGCCCATGAGTGAAATGGATAACTGAATATACCTAAAGAACAGTGATTCGCACATAGTAAGCGCTTAATAAATGCCATTAAAAAAAAAAAAAAAGAAGTATGGCCTAGTGGATAGCGCACGGCCCGGGAGTCAGAAGGTCATGGGTTCTAATGCCGGGTCCGTCAACTGCCTGCTGTGTGACTTTGGGCAAGTCACCTCACTTCTCTGGGCCTCGGTTACCTCATCTGGAAAATGGGGATTAAGACCGTGAGCCCGATATGGGACAGGGACGGTGCCCAATCTGATTAACTTGTATCGACCCCGGTGCTTAGAACAGTGCATGACACATAGTAAGCACTTAACAAGATCATTATTAGTAGTAGAAGTAGTAATAGTGGTACCCACTGCTTAGAACAGTGCTTCGCACATAATAATAATAATAATAATGATGGCATTTATTAAGCGCTTACTATGTGCAAAGTTCTGTTCTAAGAGCTGGGGAGGTCACAAGGTGCTCAGGTGGTCCCACAGAGGACTCACAGTCTTAATCCCCATTTTACAGATGAGGGAACTGAGGCCCAGAGAAGTGAAGTGACTTGCCCCAAGTCACACGGCTGACAATTGGCGGAGCCGGGATTTGAACCCAGGACCTCTGACTCCAAAGCCCGGGCTCTCCCCCAGCCTGTGGAAGCAGCATGGCTCAGTGGAAAGAGCCCGGGCTTTGGAGTCAGAGGTCATGGGTTCGAATCCCAGCTCCCCCACATGTCTGCTGTGTGACCTTGGGCAAGTCACTTAACTTCTTTGAGCTTCAGTTACCTCATCTGTAAAATGGGGATTAAGACTGTGAGCCTCACGTGGGACAAACTGATCACCTTGTATCCCCCCCAGTGCTTAGAACAGTGCTGAGCACATAGTAAGCGCTTAACAAATGCCATTATTATTATTATTATTATTATTATTATTTCCACTCAGCCACGCTGCTACGCTGCTTAAGCGCCATAGTAAGCGCTTAACAAATACCATCATTATTATTAGATATAGAGGGGCAGACTAGATAGAGACTTTTCCCCGGTTCTTTCGAGCGTCCTTTTTGCCTTTCGGTTACCTCAGTGTCCCGAATACCTTTGTTGGAGGCTAAAGAAGGGAGGGAAAAGGAAGTAAAGCCCAAAGCAGCCAAGGGAGAACCTTTCCTAATCAGATCCTAACCAAAACTCAGAATGGGGACACACTTAGAGCCAGAACTGAGGACCTGCCCCCCACCATGGGGATGAAGCCCGGCAGTGAAACGGACAAAAGAAATATCCGAACGCACACAGAAGCGGATACAGAGGAGGTGACTAGCTGGTGACCCTTCCAGGGTTCTTCTGAGTCCCCTTCTAGACTGTGAGCCCACTGTTGGGTGGGGACCGTCTCTAGATGTTGCCAACTTGGACTTTCCCAAGCGCTCTGCACACGGTAAGCGCTCAATAAATACGACTGATTGATTGATTTGGGCTACAGTGTCATGAACATGGGAATGTTAGTCCATCCCCCCCATCTTACCTCCTTCCCTTCCCCACAGCACCTGTATATATGTTTGTACATATTTATTACTCTATTTATTTATTTATTTTACTTGTACATATCTATTCTATTTATTTTATTTTGTTAGTATGCTTGGTTTTGTTCTCCGTCTCCCCGTTTTAGACTGTGAGCCCACTGTTGGGTAGGGACTGTCTCTATATGTTGCCAATTTGTACTTCCCAAGCGCTTAGTACAGTGCTCTGCACATAGTAAGCGCTCAATAAATACGATTGATGATGATGATGATGATATGTTTGTACATATTTATTACTCTATTTATTTTACTTGTACCTATCTATTCTACTTATTTTATTTTGTTAGTATGCTTGGTTTTGTTCTCTGTCTCCCCCTTTTAGACTGCGAGCCAACTGTTGGGTAGGGACTGTCTCTATATGTTGCCAATTTGTACTTCCCAAGCGCTTAGTACAGTGCTCTGCACATAGTAAGCGCTCAATAAATACGATTGATGATGATGATGATGATGTGTTTGTACATATTTATTACTCTATTTATTTATTTATTTATTTTACTTGTACCTATCTATTCTATTTATTTTATTTTGTTAGTATGTTTGGTTTTGTTCTCTGTCTCCCCCTTCTAGACTGTGAGCCCACTGGTGGGTAGGGACCATCTCTATATGTTGCCAATTTGTACTTCCCAAGCGCTTAGTACAGTGCTCTGCACATAGTAAGCGCTCAATAAATACGATTGATGATGATGATGATGATGATATGCTTGTACATATTTATTACTCTATTTATTTATTTATTTATTTTACTTGTATATATCTATTCTATTTATTTTATTTTGCTAGTATGTTTGGTTTTGTTCTCCGTCTCCCCCTTTTAGACTGTGAGCCCACTGTTGGGTAGGGACTGTCTCTAGATGTTGCCAATCTGTACTTCCCAAGTGCTTAGTACAGTGCTCTGCACAGAGTGAGCGCTCAATAAATACGACTGATGATGATGATATGTTTGTACATATTTATTACTCTATTTATTTATTTATTTTACTTGCACCTATCTATTCTATTTATTTTATTTTGTTAGTATGTTTGGTTTTGTTCTCCGTCTCCCCCTTTTAGACTGTGAGCCCACTGTTGGGTAGAGCCTGTCTCTATATGTTGCCAATTTGTACTTCCCAAGCGCTTAGTACAGTGCTCTGCACATAGTAAGTGCTCAATAAATACGATTGATGATGATATGTTTGTATATATTTATTGCTCTATTTATTTATTTATTTTACTTGTACATATCTGTTCTATTTATTTTATTTTGTTAGTATGTTTGGTTTTGTTCTGTCTCCCCCTTTTAGACTGTGAGCCCACTGTTGGGTAAGGACCGTCTCTATATGTTGCCAATTTGTACTTCCCAAGCGCTTAGTACAGTGCTCTGCACATAGTAAGCGCTCAATAAATACGATTGATGATGATGTGGGGTGAGTGGGGGAAGAAAGGAGGATCCTACAGGGAATTCTTTCCTCCCCCTCTCCCAAAACAGCCTCGCCACCCACCCGGCACACAGCGGGCAGTGCCCCGCCGCAAGCCGCCCGGCCCGGCCACCCGCCAGGGGACTTCAGGCGGACCAGCCGGCCGACCGGACTCCAGGGAGACCACTCCTCCCGAACATGTGTGAATATAAAATAATCGCAACTGGGAATTTGAAACCGGGAGAACAATGGCAACTTGATTGAAACTCATTTGCATTCTCAATTATTACTCAGAAACTTTCAAAAAATAAGAGAGGGGGTGGGGGGGCGGGTAAGAAACACTTATTTTCGTTTGTTTTTTCCCCACCATCATTCCGAAGCCGATAAAAGGATGTACGGAGAGGACCGGGACTGGGCAATGCCCCATTTCCAATATTCTGTGTCTTCTTCCAGGAGGTCTTCCCAGACTGAGCCCCTTCCTTCCTCTCCCCCTCGTCCCCCTTTCCACCCCCCCATCTTACCTCCTTCCCTTCCCCACAGCACCTGTATATATGGATATATGTTTGTACATATTTATTACTCTATTCATTTATATTACTTGTACATATCTATTCTATTTATTTTATTTTGTTAGTATGTTTGGTTTGGTTCTCTGTCTCCCTCTTTTAGACTGTGAGCCCACTGTTGGGTAGGGACTGTCTCTATACGTTGCCAACTTGTACTTCCCAAGCGCTTAGTACAGTGCTCTGCACACAGCAAGCGCTCAATAAATACGATTGATTGATTGATTCAAACTCCGTAACGACTTGCGGGGGACTCAGGAGGAAGGGAAAAGCCACGGTCCGTTTATATGATGATGATGACGGCATTTATTAAGCGCTTACTATGCGCAAAGCACTGTTCTAAGCGCTGGGGAGGTTACAAGGTGATCAGGTTGTCCCACGGGGGGGCTCACGGTCTTAATCCCCATTTTACAGATGAGGGAACTGAGGCACGGAGAAGTTAAGTGACTTGCCCAAAGTCATACAGCTTACAATTGGCGGAGCTGGGATCTATGCGATGGGAGTACAGTTTTCAATCCAATGGACGGGGCGAAGATCATCAGAAAATGAGCAGCTGTCAATCACTCAATCCATGGTATTTATTGAGCCCTTACTGTGGGTAGAGCCCTCCATCATCATCATCATCATCAATCATATTAATTGAGCGCTTACTGTGTGCAGAGCACTGTACTAAGCGCTTGGGAAGTACAAACTGGCAACATATAGAGACAGTCTCTACCCAACAGTGGGCTCACAGTCTAAAAGGGGGAGACAGAGAACAAAACCAAACCTCCACTAAGCACTTGGGAGATAACAATATAACCGAGTTGGTTATTAACTTAATAAGTTAATTAACTATTAACTTATTCTTCTTCTAGACTGTAAGCTCGTTGTGGGCAGGGAATGTGTCTGTTTATTGTTGTATTGTACTCTCCCAAGGGCTTAGTACAGTGCTCTGCACACAGGAAGCGCTCAATAAATACGACTGAATGAATTCTGTGGTTGAGGAAACTGAGGCCCAGAGAAGTTAGGTGACTTGCCCGAGGTCACCCAGCAGGCAAGTGGCAGAGCAGGGATTAGAACCCACGCCCTCAGGCTTGAGCTTTATCCACGAGGCCAAGCTGCTGCCCCACGCTCATTTAGGGGACAAAAGTGCTGAACTGTGGCAGTAACTTGGATGCAACCTTTCAAATTCCCTCCCTGACTTCCTCCTCTTCCCCCTCCTCCTCCTGTCTTCCCATCTGTTAAAAATGTTTCCAACTAAGAAGATGAGCGGAATGAATCCTCTACCAGCAATTCCCTCCCTCAGTGAATTTTCCCTCTCCGGCCTGGAAGCTTCTAGTGGGCAGGGAACTTTTCTACCAACACTGTTGTACTCTCTCTTGCTCTCTTTTTTTAAAATTGGCATTTGTTAATAATAATAATAATAATAATAATAGTGGTACTTGCTAAATGTTTAATATGTGCCAAGCTGTCCGAAGCGATGGGGTAGATACAAATTTCTCAGCTTGGACACAGGCCTTGTCCCACGTGGGGCTCACGGTCTTAATCCCCATTTTACAGGTGAAGCCCAGAAAAGTGAAGTGACTTGCCCACATTCATTCATTCAATCGTGTTTATTGAGCGCTTACTGTGTGCAGAGCACTGGACTAAGCGCTTGGGAAGTCCAAGCTGGCAACATCTAGAGACGGTCCCTACCCAACAGCGGGGTCACAGTCTGGAAGGGGGAGACAGACAACAAAACATAGAGAAGCAGCGTGGCTTAGTGGAAAGAGCCCGGGCTTTGGAGTCAGAGGTCATGGGTTCAAATCCCGGCTCTGCCAATTGTCAGCTGTGTGACTTTGGGCAAGTCACTTAACTTCTCTGTGCCTCAGTGACCTCATCTGTAAAATGGGGATTAACACTGTGAGCCCCATGTGGGACAACCTGATCACCTTGTAACCTCCCCTGCGCTTAGAACAGTGCTTTGCACATAGTAAGCGCTTAATAAATGCCATTATTATTATTATTATTATTATATTAACACAGTCACGTGGCAGACAAGCGGCAGAGCGGGGATTGGAATCCAGGTCCTTCTGAACTCCAGGCCGGGCCTGTGCACTATCCACTAGGCAAGCTGCCCTCCCAAGCGCTTAGTACAGAGCCCCGCAGGCAGTAAGCGCTCAATAAGCATCTTTGGTTGATTGAGGCTCTGCCTCTTCCCTCCTGTGTGAACTTGGGCAAGTCACTTTGTGAGCCCACTGTTGGGTAGGGACCGTCTCTATATGTTGCCAACTTGGACTTCCCAAGCGCTTAGTACAGTGCTCTGCACACAGTAAGTCACCGATAAATACAACTGATTGATCCACTGGCCTGCTGTGTGACGTCGGGCAAGGCACTTCACTTCTCTGGCCTCGGTTACCTCATCCGTCAATGGGGATTAAGACCGTGAGCCCCATGGGGGATAGGGATTGGATCCAACCTGATTACCTTGTAATTACCCCAGCGCTTAGAACAGTACTTGGCACATAGTAAGCGCTTCACTAGTGCCATAATAATTAATCACATTTATTAAAGGAAAAAGGGATGTCGTAGGGGAATTAGTACCCTTTGGGCACTCGGTAATCTCCCCTCCCTCGGCCCCACGGCATTTACATCCATCCAGAATTTGATGATTTATATTACCGGTTGTCTGCCCCTCAAGACTGGAAGCTCGCTGCGGGCAGGGCTGTTGACTTGTTTCGATGTCTGTCTCCTCCCTTCTAGACTGTGAGCCGGTTGTGGGCAGGGACTGTCTCTATTACTTGCTGAATTGTACTTCCCAAGCACTTAGTACGGTGCTGTGCACACAGTAAGCGCTCAATAAATATGATTGAATTAATGAATGTGTCTACAAACTCTGTTAAACTGTACTCTCCCGAGTGCTTAGTTCAGTGCCCTGCGTACAGTAAGTGTTCAATAAAAGCCACCGATCAACTTAACAATTAGTGCTGAATGAGCCCCTTCCTTCCTCTCCCCCTCGTCCCCCTCTCCATCCCCCCATCTTACCTCCTTCCCTTCCCCACAGCACCCGTATATATGTATAGATGTTTGTACAGATTTATTACTCTATTTATTTATTTTACCTGTACATATCTATTCTATTTATTTTATTTTGTTAGTATGTTTGGTTTTATCTCCCCCTTTTAGACTGTGAGCCCACTGTTGGGTAGGGACTGTCTCTATATGTTGCCAATTTGTACTTCCCAAGCGCTTAGTACAGTGTTCTGTACACAGTAAGCGCTCAATAAATACGATTGATGATGATGATGATGATGATGATGAATGGTGTCACTGGGGACAGGAGTTACGAGCTCATTGTGCGCAGGGAATGTGCCTGTTTACTGTTATAATGTCCTCTCCCGAGCGCTTAGGACAGCGCTTTGCAAGCAGTCAATAAATATGATTGAATGAATGAATGAATGAATGGGTGTCAAGCGCCCCAACTCTTCCAGGCCCACAAGATTCCCAGGGAAAAAGTGAAAATCACACGGGCGCGGTAGTAGGGGAGGGCTTCATCACATTAATCAATCAATCATTTGTACTGATCAAGCACTTATTGCATGCAGAGCTCTGGATAAAGGGCTTGGGGGAGTACAAACAGTCATTCAGGCAGTTAATCTGTATTTATTGCGCACTTACTGTGTGCAGAGCACTGTACTAAGCACTCGAGAGAGTCCAAGGTAACATTCTTTTAGACTGTGAGCCCACCTTTTAGACTGTGAGCCCACTGTTGGGTAGGGACTGTCTCTATACGTTGCCAATTTGTACTTCCCAAGCGCTTAGTACAGTGCTCTGCACATAGTAAGCGCTCAATAAATACGATTGATGATGATTCACTGTGTGCAGAGCCCTGTACTAAGCACTCGAGAGAGTCCCAGATAACATTCACTGCCCACAACGACAATATAACAGACACATCCCCTGCCCGCAACGCGCTTACAGTCTA